>NC_069112.1:24533270-24733270 GCF_025612915.1 Magallana angulata
TTAGGTGACCATTTTTGAAAAGAAACTACATGTACTTATATAATTACACTTTATTTTATTGTTTATTTCGATAAACAATACATCACAATAAACTTGCTATTGTCCTCATACCCAGTAAATACTAAATAGGCATATAATATCCCATCCACCTACATTTCATGTTATATAACCTCCCGTTTGTAACCTTCAATTTCACTGTAAAGTCAACATATCTGTCATAGCCGCAAGTTTCACAATTTATTTCTGCTTCTCATGTACTTAAAATTAGGGGCCTTAATATTGCTTACCAATTCCAACAAGAGACATCCCTCTAACTATTGATAATCATTAAAATTCATTTCATGAATCTACGCAACAATGATAAACCTTCAAGTACAGTCACTCTCAATTTTACAAAAATATTGACGGTACTTTATCCGAAACTGTTCCTTGTACCTTTAACTTTGTACACTAACATTTTTATGAAAAGAAGGTTTGTCTTAGAATAAGAAAGCTAATACAATTCTGAGAAAAAGAATACCACATATTGCCAATTCCATTGAGGTTTAATAAAAATATGGCCATTTAAGTGAACCCACCATTTCCAATTTCCTTTAGTAAACACAGATTTACAGGGTTCTCCATAGTAAAACATCTTTGCCCGACCTTTTAGAGGTCAACTTTTGTTCAACCACCTTGAAAAAGAAACCTTATTCAATACAACATATGCCACATGATATAATCATGATAAAAGCTTCACATCACTTAGAAATACCCTTACATGTATACCCCCCCCCCCCAATCTTTTGATTTTCATAAAAAGTAATGGTTTGAAATGTTTTACCTAATTTTATGAAACGTGTGGCAATTTCCCTAAGTAATTTCTCACACATATTTGAAAACAATCATCAATGATTCTAAAATTTGATCTTTATTTGTTTATTGAATGATTTGTACCATTTTAATTAACAAATAGACAGCTGTCCTGCTTGTGATTTCTTGTTTTCATGAAAAAAGTAAGCTAATTGACAATCATATTTAGTGAATATCTAATCTATTCTGATTTCTAGTCTCCTTCTAACCATGCTAAAACAGTAAGTTACAACCTACAAGTTAGACATCTGCCTTAAATTAGAATTAAATTAAAACACATTCAGGTAGCTGGAGAGAGAGTTGATTTCAATGAAAAATGTTCAAATTTGACATGTTTTTCTACTTTTTTATGCATATATACCTTAGAAAGGTAGAAATAGGTTGTTTCTTGTTCATTTCAAAAGTAATTATCATAGCAGATGTTATTTCAAAGTCAAATGTACATTTACATATCCTACATGTAATCTTAATGCAGACAATTAAATAGGGGGGGGGGTTTCAATTATGTAAACACATCTAAATATCTTTATGAAATAAAAAATAAAGGAATCATAATTGTATACTTTTATTGAAAAACAAATTTTCACAGCAATTATGAATTTCTTTAAACAGCCTTAATTTTGTTTTCATAATTTCTTATCAAACACAAACCACAACATGGCATGATGCTTTCTTCAAGTTCCATTATTGTTCATGCATTATCGGATTTAATTTGAATTACCGGTAAATAGTCTGTAGAACACAAGGAATATGCATGTGGATAGAGGTGACAGGTTAATCTCAGGAGCTGACCCACAAGAATCAACAGGTACCGGTAAAAGCCATGTGGTAACAAGAGTCTGTTTTGAGCTGAAATAAATAAAAAAAATAATTAGCTGTGTTTACATACATGTACTAGTAATAGCTGTGTTTACATTAACATATGCATAGTATTTCTGTAAAAAATACACTGACCATGCAGTGTAATAAGTATGACATATCCCAATACATGACATAACATTTAGGCAGTACAAGATCAAAAATTTGCATATCAAGTCATAATATAATACATGTATTAAAAATTTTCATAGGTATAAACACTTCCCTTACCAAAATATTGACCTTCTGGCAACACATTCTGGCATTATTGCCGCAATACTGCAGCAACATTCTGGCAATACATTGCGGCAATGTTGCTGCAGTAGCGTTTTTCGTATGCAAATGAGATTGCGGCAATATTGCCAGAAAGATGTTACCGCAAAAGTTTTGCTGCAACAACACCTTTCTGGCAATACATTGCGGCAATGTTGCTGCAGTAGCGTTTTTCGTATGCAAATGAGATTGCGGCAATATTGCCAGAAAGATGTTGCCGCAAAAGTTTTGCTGCAACAACACCTTTCTGGCAATACATTGCGGCAATATTGCTGCAGTAGCGTTTTTCGTATGCAAATGAGATTGCGGCAATATTGCCAGAAAGATGTTGCCGCAAAACACATTGTTGCTGCAACACCTTTCTGGCAATACATTTGCATAAGAAAAATGACATTGGTGATTGCAGAAATATTGGTTCAATGCATTTTCTGTGCTCTGGCATCAATGGTACAATATATGCAATATTTATAAATATATACAGTAAAGCAGTCATGTATATTATATTAATCTACAACCAAAATGGAAAAAAAAAGTTTAATTGCCATTACAGTTTTATTTTTTTAAAGATGCAAAAAGGTTACAACAAGACTAACATTCTTTTCATCCAGCCTTCGGCATATCGGAGTATCAAGTAGCATTATTTCCTGGCTATTATGCTCGGGATCGCCCTTCAAAAAAAGCTAAAAACCTACCTGGAAGTGACGTCACATACCGTATAAATAGTACTTCCATTGTGAAAAACACTCATATTTTTTCTGGCGACATCGGGACATGAGCCCTTGTCGGTTATATGGTTATTGCGGTGTTAATAAATTTTCTAAGACGTGGTCTTAGTTGCAAGGTTTGTAAAGCCTTTGAAAACGAATTAAATCTACCAATGACGAAGTCTTGGTTTGAAAGGATTGATAATCCGTGCATTTCGTTTTACACATGGTTCATGTGGTTTTACAACTCAAGTTGTACAATACACGTTGTGTATTTGTTGAATGCACGATAAGAACACGCTGTGTTCAGAATTTTGTCGTGAATATATTTTACCGCAAGTTTTACAGTACACGTTGTGTATTGGTTGATAGTAAGTTTATAAAACACGTTGTGTTCAGAACTTGGACTATATAAAAGATTTTACACCGCAAGTTGAATAATATACACGCTGTGTATAAATTAAATAGTACAGTACAATTAGAACACGATGTGTTCAGATTTTTCTTATGGTTTTATTGATCTCAATATCAGGGATATAAATGAGACAAGAGATGGAATTTCTCTTAACTGCTGACTGATACTGGAGATAATTGGTTTATGACCCACAATTTACAAAATGTAATGCTCCTAGTAAAATGACCAAAGGTCTGAAGTTTGAACAAAATAACAGTCAGGTTAATAATACAACTGTACTAAATCATGTAGGTGAAAGAAGATGTCAATTTAGAACATCAGAACAGGCTGATGCAATACATAACATGAAATTAATGTTGGTTTATTGATCATGATAAAAAAGAAGTATTTAAGGCATCAGTTTGCACATGGTTGAAATAAGTACAGCTGATGATATCGGTAATATTATTTGGTGTCATTGAAGACCAAACAAGAAATTTCACTAATGAACAGGAATTTATTTTGCTTCTCACAGCAATACATTGGCTGTGAAATGTTTTAAATCTGGGATGAGAAGCTTATGTATACGTATGTTTTCTATAACACATAATATATGGTGTTTTCAAGTTATTGTCACAGAAAAGATGATTGTCTACATTACATTTATTTATATTACATTGTACAATTGAAGTTGTGCATGTTGTGAAGTTTGGAAGAAAGAAGCTTAAAATCTTGGAGAATCATGAATTTTTTGAAAGACGAACTGATTCATAAAATATTAGAGAATTAAATTGATCACTGTTTGTAATGGGTGCAAAAGACAATCCATGCAGTGTTTTGAATTGTATCAATTGTTTGTGCAGTTTTATTCAGATATAAAGTTGAGTTAAGAGTTATAAAGTTTGACTGAAGTGACAGTGAATGTTGAAAACAGGAGTACCAGTATTGATTAAAAAATTTGAATGAAAGCCATATATATGTCTAAGTTAGTAATAGAGAGAAATCAAACAAACATTAGGATACTTGACTTGAAAAGTACTTTTAAAATAAGTACATGTACCGGTAATTAATGTACATGTATTCAGTCAAATAATTAATATGGTTTTACTATGTAATTGTTTTTTGCATCCATAATTATTACAAAAGTCATAAACCTGCACATCATTATATGATTAATGAGGATGATATGAGGAACAAAGAACCAAACATTTATTGACTTAGATGATTTGATTTCAGACACCATACATGAATTATTTTAAGCTAATTTAAATGAAGACTTCATGGAAACTAAGGCTTGATAAGTATTGTTATGACACTTATGATATAAAGAAATGAAGTTGTTTGATACATTGCTGAAATCCTGAGATATAATACCAAAAGAAAAGGTTCAGAGTGAAAGAGGGTCAATGTGGTCAGAATGAAAATCCAGAAACAATACAATGTTCACTATAACCCTATTTGTTATAAAAATAAACATTAAAACTTATTACCAAAGTATGGTACATGCTCAATTAGATTGAAATGAAAGAGTACCGTATATATTAAAGAAAGAGATTATATGTGACCATCTTTTATTTCTATCTTAAGAATTTGGTGAATTCAACTTTTACCATATGTCAAGCAATTTTATACCAAGACAAATTGTCAATGGAGATCAGTTGTTTTACAACCTTCCTCTTTAAGGGAAAAATCCAGTAATAAGGATTATAAATGTAACTAGACACGATCTCGTTGCGAGCAACGAGGAGGTCTTCCGTTCGATTTTTAGAATGAACACATTTTTTCAACAAGTGTCAAAGTTTTTGGCCCCTAAAAACCCTTAATTACGTAACACATGATAAAATCATTACATTGCTTGAATATATAACTATAAGATAAACACATTTGCTTCTATCACATTTCACAAAATATTTCTCAGTAAAGGGCTACAGATTAAAGACTTTAGAGCCCTTTGGTACCCTTTTATTAGGGGCCAGCCCCTTTTTCTTGATATGGAATGAAAGGTCATTAAATTCTAAACAAATTTTGTTCAACACATGTTTAGAAATTCGTTACCGTTTTGGAGATATATGAGAAAGAAGGTTTTAGGGGCCGGTCCCTTATCTCCTTTTGGGGGCCGTTCAACGAAATTTTGACGGTTGCAATTTGTTGAGAACATCATTTTGAACAACTTTTCTTTTATACTGCATTACAAAATATTTTTCCTTTCTGGGATATGGGTGATCAAATTTTTGGACTTTTGGCCCCTAAAATCCCTTAATTACGTAAGACATGATAAAATCATTACATTGCTTGAATATATAACTATAAGATAAACACATTTGCTTCTATAACATTTCACAAAATATTTCTCAGTAAAGGGCTACAGATTAAAGACTTTAGAGCCCTTTGGTCCCCTAATTTGAGGGGCCAGCCCCTTTTTCTTGATATGGAATGAAAGGTCATTAAATTCTAAACAAATTTTGTTCAACACATGTTTAGAAATTCGTTACCGTTTTGGAGATATATGAGAAAGAAGGTTTTAGGGGCCGGTCCCTTATCTCCTTTTAGGGGCCGTTTAACGAAATTTTGAGGGCTGCATTTTGTTAGGAACATCACTTTGAACAACTTTTCTTCGGTACTGCATTACAAAATTTTTTTCCTTTGTGAGATATGGGTGATTGAAATTTTGGACTTTTGGCCCCTCAAATCCCTTAATTACGTAACACATCATAAAATCATTACATTGCTTGAATACAGAACTATAAGATAAACACATTTGCTTCTATAATATTTCACAAAATCTCCCTCAGTAAAGGGCTACAGATTAAAGACTTTAGAGCCCTTTGGTCCCCTAATTTGAGGGGCCAGCCCCTTTTTCTCAATATGAAACAAAAGGTCATTGAATTCTACACAAATTTTGTTCAACAAGTGTTTAGAAATTCGTTACCGTTTTGGAGATATATGAGAAAGAAGGTTTTAGGAGCCGGTCCCTTATCTCCTTTTAGGGGCCGTTTAACGAAATTTTGAGGGCTGCATTTTGTTAGGAACATCATTTTGAACAACTTTTCTTCGGTACTGCATTACAAAATATTTTTCCTTTGTGAGATATGGGTGATCGAAATTTTGGACTTTTGGCCCCTAAAATCCCTTAATTACGTAACACATCATAAAATCATTACATTGCTTGAATACATAACTGTGAGATAAACATTTTTACTTCTATAATCTATTACAAAATATCCCTCGGTGAAGAGCTATGGGTTAAAGACTTTAGAGCTTTTTAGGTCCCTAATTTGAGGGGCCAGCCCCTTTTTCCTGATATCAGCCGAACGGTCTTGTAAATATAAGCCTTTTTTACATTACATGTTTTAATAAAATATTTTCCAGAAAAAAAATAAAGAGAGAAAAGCACAAAAATTTACGACGCTTTTGTAATGTCAATTTTCGAGCCCTAGCGAGCTTTGGCGCCAGAAGTGCTAAACTTACAAAACAACAACCATGCAAAACTTCAATCTTTCCTTAACCAACCGTAGAAATTTGAGCTTAATATCTTTTATACTTTAGGAGAACGACAGAAGACAAAATACCCATATAAAAATTAGAAAAATCTCAATATCTCAAAAACGGATGTGACGTCATCAACCCCAAAAAAATTTAATCAAGTTCAGACCAATATCTATCATATCTGAAACTTTCATTGAGATCGGCCGAGCCGTTTCTGAGAAATCGCGTGCACAAAAATAGGAAGAAAAAAAATAATAATAATAAGAATAGGGAAAAAGAAACAAAGCAATAACAATAAGGTCTTCCGTTGGAAACGGAAGACCTTAAAAATACATTTGTAATAGAATATTGCAATGGAAGAGATATAATTGAATGGTAAATTGGCAATATACAGTTATAAGTTATTGAATACAGTATTGAATATACGATATGAAACATGAGATTATGTTTGATTATATATTTAGAGACGCTGAAATTTGATTTTTTGAGATTCTCTTTATACAAGATGGGTTACATGAGTAACTCTAATTTGGAATTACGATACACTAGCTAGCACCATGTTTACAATGTCCATATTGAGAAAAAGCAAAGAACAAACTAATTTTCATACATTTATTATATACTTACCATATATGTATTAGTTGATGCATTGGAATGGTTTCCAGTATATATGTGAATAAATATTGATTATCTCTTCAGAACTTATCATCAGAACTGAAGTCTTCATGAAAAGACAAATGTTGCATGTATTTACTTGCTAATGGTGTTTAGTATATATGATACTACAAATTTAAAACAGATTTTAGAACGTTTCTGGTACATATTATTCAGAATTTGAATCAGAATAGATTAGAAAATATTAACTTTACAGATATATGTGTTAAGACATTGTGTGAACACAAAGCTATATATATGTAGTAGCTGCAACAGAAAATTAAAATGATGGGGAAAAACTTTTAAATATTAAAGATGATTGAATTTCTTTTGCAAAAGATTGAGAAAGTTCTTTTTCTGTATTTTCTAATTGTGTCATATTGATTGAATATATGAATTAACAGGATTTATACTTTCGCTTACTTCATTTAATATGAAATTTGATTATAATAATTAAGTTATTTCAAGATAGTGATTGTGTTAAATCATATCACTCGATCAAAGGACAAAGATATTATAGTACAATATTTACTATTGAAGAAATGTTTACTCATATTTAGCTGATGGCATATATGTAAATAATGTTACCATAGATATAACATATCTGATCATTCATAAATTCCAAGAACGATTACAGCTGCGAACACATTTGTTCCTGTTTTATTTTTTGTCTCTTTGCCAGTGGGTGTATTAATGAAGACTAGGCGAATTACAATGCCATACATTGTCTCTCTATAAACAAAGCTTTGTCTGGGCAAGTTTTAATTGGGACAAAAATGTTTACAATCTAAGAAAATAACATGGGGCAAAAATAGTCCTGTTTACAGTTCCCAATTGTTGGTCTTATTGTGATTACATGAATATAGATATATTGACGACCAAAAAATGACATTACAAAGAACTTAATATTAGATTTCATGTCTTGTCATAAATTGTTAATACACGAAAAATTAATGTCATACAATGTTCCCACTTTATAGGGAAAAGTTATATATACTCCATGAATATACATGTATATGTAAATAATAGATTGTTTATAATGATACATATATTAGATTTATGGAAAATGAAATATGAATTCCATATTCTTTAAGAGAAAACAGTACCTAGCTAGAGGTTAAAATCTTAACATAGGTCATTTATATTAACCTATTTCATATTGAAGATATAATTATCAAATGAAAAGATTGCAAGTTTTGAAATTAGTTTTCTTAAAACTAATTAATTCATGCAGAGTTTGGTTGTACAGTGTATTAATATATCAAAATGGATGTGTTATGAAAGATTAGCATTTTGATTTTTGTATAAATACCACATACCAGGAAAGTCTTACATATTGATTAAAGAATTTTCAAAGGAAGGAACGTTGATGTTCAAAGACATCAGACAAGATTATACCTGACATCCTTCTGTACACAAGTGAATACTATTGGTTTTACTGATAATATCTAAGTTTCAAAGAAAACTTAACTGATCCTAATATATAGCTATATGAGCTAGACAAAATAGGACATACATGTATATATAAATATGATTTTAGTTTTTAAAAGAATGATTGACATATAAGTAATTAATGAAGAGTAAATATTTTTCTGATCAGAGGGTCATTGTACCTTAGCTATGTTGCAAAACTTAATCATGAATGAATATAATACCGGTACTTTATATTCAAGGAAGAAAACATTTGTTTTCTACATTACATTGGAAGCTAGAAGATCATACATTTAATTACATTATAGCTGTATTATATGTTTATTATAATGTACCCTATATATCAGACAGTAAAATCTGACATTTCAATGAATGCAATTCATTCTTCTTTCTATTAACATCTTATAGACAGAAAATTAGATACCGGTTTGGATTTTACAAACAATGTATTTTATTACGGTATATCACAGAGAAATGAGGCAGAATGGTTTTAAAACATTATTTTCTGAGAAAACATTAATCATGCAGCCACAATATGGACAATTATTATAGAAATTGGTGGGGAAAATAATGGGTACATTTGATGTGTTTTGTGGCTAAGATGATAAAGCAATTTAAATTTGTGTTTCCACATGATGAAACCAAAGTTGATTTTTTAAAATGGTCTATGTTTATTTAAATCATTGATTGAGAATCTTCTCTACTTGGAAGGATTTTTATTTATTGTCAAATACTTTGAAGATGCTACTTGATACTCCGATATGCCGAAGGCTGGATGAAAAGAATGTCCCCCTCATCCAAGCATTCCCCCGGATGTGATGGATGAGGGGCATTCTTGGAAGACAGCCTGAGGCTGAGGAGTATCAAGGTTCCCTCCCTGTATGGGTTTTGAGAATTGTTTATCCCACCTCAAATAAAAATACATATTTGACAATAAATCTGCTTTAAAATTATGAGTGTTTTTCACAATGGAAGTACTATTTATACGGTATGTGACGTCACTTCCAGGTAGGTTTTTAGCTTTTTTTGAAGGGCGATCCCGAGCATAATAGCCAGGAAATAATGCAACTTGATACTCCTCAGCCTCAGGCTGTCTTCCAAGAATGCCCCTCATCCATCACATCCGGGGGAATGCTTGGATGAGGGGGACATTTCGCATTACATTAAATTTGGACTTTCCAAAAAAATAAATAAAAAACAGTTTGTGATTACACAATATTACAGAAGTAAAAAAATTATATTATTCAATGTAACATGCACAAAATAAGTATTGAATTAAAAATATAATGTATAATATTAGAGACCTGAAACTGGAATTTCAACATGCTTATAAAGGACACCAATTAAAATGAATAATCTTTAAATTTAACACATAAATACAATAAACACAAAAATGATGAACAAATCATGATGAAACTTGACTAAAAGTACTCGGCCAATCAGTGACAATTTATTGCTGCAGAATAACATGTATTGTACTTTGATTGACACAACGCGCACAGACGGATTGACACAACGCGCACAGACGGATATGGACAAAAGTTCACTGTTTACCGTAAGCAAAGCTCAAACCATATAGTTCACAAGTCCTGCACAACCACTTGCTGTATTACGACTGATCAAGGCAATCGTCCTAGGCATTCCAAATGTCCTTTCTTTGACAGCCTCGTGGGCATTCTGATTTCACACATAAACAATCACAAAAACAGCTATCAGAATATCACAACAATATCCACATTGGAATTCAGCACTGTTGTGTATATGTTCCTCTCCATAATCTTAAATTACGTCATCATTCTTTTTTGGTTGCCAGTTCCACCATTCATTTAATCAGTAAGGTGACAGCTTTTTTCATGGTTTTCTTCAGGTCTGTGTTTTAAACGCAGGGCAGACCTACTGGGAAAAAAATGGATTTCATATAAGCACATTGGCAATTGTTTTCAGATTTTAAGCAGTTTCAAGGGGGGTCAGGACCCCCTCCCCCTTCAATTTTTTTTAAATTACATTATAAAATTACCAAAAATATGCCTCAGACCCCCTTCCCTTGGCAAACTCAAATAACCGTCGAACCCCCCACCCCCCCCCCCCACCCCGAAATAAAATTCTAGATCCGCGCATGGTTCTTAAAACAGTGTTAAACCCATTGGCATGCGCGGATCTAGAGGGGGTCGAGGGGGGGGGGGGTCCCGACCCCCCCCCCCTGGAAAATGAAAATTTATTAAATTTACATAGTAAAATTATCGCGAAAATATGCCTCGGACCCCCCCTGGCAAACACAATTATCCTTCGGACCCCCCCTGGAAAAAAGTTCTGGATCCGCGCATGCATTGGTATAATGGTAGATCGCAGTCTTTCAGTTTATATTCTTATAACAAACATGTTTAAACTGCCATTCAATGAATATATTTTTATTGCTAAACTTACTTTTTCAAAAACATGCTCATGCAGATGGTGCAGGGGATGTCAACACTCGATTCGTTCACTCAGATTCGTCCTCAGTTCAGCCGTTGATTTTTTTTTTACAGATAAACGCTTCATTGACAGTGTATTTTTTAACCTTGTTTACAGTTAATTCCCGCATTTCATTCATTTCACCATCTCCAGTGATCACTGTGATGGCAGGAGGCTCAATGGCAGACAACATGGCAGCTTCGAATGTGAAAATTGGCGGCTAGCGATTTGATCGACCAATCAGCGCGCGCGTAACTTAACATTGAAACGAAAGTAAAAGTGGAAACAAACAGCATACGAAAATTCTTAATTCAACATGCATCGAGCAGTTTAGATACTCAAATCTAAGTAGACTGATATTTTAACTTAATAAAAAAAAGAATATACCGTTACAAAAGAACAGACAGGTCGGTATTCACGTAAAACATGAGTGGGGGGGGGGGGGGGATTCAAACAGTCTTTTATAGTGAAACATCGTAACCATGCATAACAGTTATATGCCATTGAAGGGAATGTCACTGGATTTTTTTAATTGAGACTTTCTTAGAATAAGACTTTAATCATAAAATATTTATTAGATTTAATTTTTTCGACTTATTATTATTTTTTGGGGGAAAATATGTATACAAATTAAAGCAATATTCATGCAATTATAATTGACAGTTTTAGACTTGTGCTGAATGTGTAAAATTTTATAAGTCTAAATTCTGCTAAAGCTATTGCAAGCTCGGTAAGCATAATAAATCAGAGGAAAAAGAAAAGTTTGTGGTAAACTTCTGCATGGCAAATTTTGAGGTGTTATAACTGAAATCATATCTAAATAATTGACAATTTTTTAACCCCCCTCCACTGCTCGGCTTCTCCTTAAATTATAATTAAAGCAGAAATTAAATATGATGCCTAGCAGTATTGCCAGATCAAATTATATATATTATGTATATTAGTTCATGATTTAAATGATCAAATACATGTAGATGTTACCAGAAAATTATTTCTGGCAGTATGATACTGAGTGTAGCCAGAATATTACCAGAAGTTGTTGCAGCTAGTGGCAATATTCTAGGTGCATGTTAATATAATTTTTTACAGAAATAACTCTAATAATATTGCCAGAATGTTGCCAGAAGTTATTGCCGCTAGCGGCAACACTCCAGCAGTATTGCCAAAATGTTACCAGAAGTTGTTGCAGCTAGCAGCAACATTTCACTAGTCTCAAAATCTGGTTTCTGGTAACAAAAATGTGTTGCTGCAATATTGCCGCAATATTGCGGCATTGTTGCAGCAATAATTTTACTTTGGTAAGGGTTATCAAATTGAGAAAGAGAGAGAGTTTGAGAGAGAGAGAGAGTTTATTACCGTACTTGTAGTGCAACAGTCAATATTTCAATTCGTAAATTACAAACGAATATTACCCACCGAACAGCGTCAAAGTACATGTACTGGTATTAGCTTCTGGTATACCATTTTTTATCAATTCTACTGTGTTTTTTTTTTTGGCAAATAAATTTAGCGAGGGTTTTTGTTTATTTTCTTATAAATTACATGTTTTAAAAACAATACTACGTGTAATAACTAGCGTATATTTCGTGCGCCATAAATTGCAAGTTTTTTGTAAATATCATTTACTTGCATGATAGGTATATATGGTCTAACCAAAATTTTCTTCATAAAGCTACATCTGTATGTACCACATATGTGTTTTGTCACAAGTAAACATTTTTTAAAAAAATACCCAAATTCCAACAGTTTAAATAAACTCAACTCATTCTCTGATAAGTTCATTGTGTTTTGTGCGTGCATATCTTATTTGTCTGCTGCAACAGCAGCCAATCAGCGGTAAGCTGAATCCACAAAAAGAAAGTTTGTGTTTTAGGAGCGGGTAAATTGTTTATGCGACACTGTCAAGAAAACCACACCAAATAATAACAAAAAACATAAATATTCACTTAAATGTATTCTGTTGTAAAGTAAAGGTTTTTAACACTTATTGCATCTTGCAAAACATGTGATGACCTTAATCATCTGTCATATATCTGATATACATGTATATGTAAAAGATGGGAGAAATAACGACGGAACAAAGTGGGATTCGAACCTGGCCCTCTCAATCTTTAGTCAAGTGCTCTATCAACTGAGCTACATGTATCTGGCACCGGTATTCAAACCAGTCTGACCGTCACATTCCTCCCCCTTAAATGATCTTCACCCTCGAAGATCATCCCTGGCAGGATCGAGTTAACCTGTTAGTTCCAGGGGTTGGTCACAACACCAATATTGTAACAGGATGGGAGAAATAATGAAGGACCAAACCGGGATTTCAACCTGGGCCCCCTGAATCTCTAGTCAGGTGCTCTACCAACTGAGCTATCTGGCACTGGTATTGAAAACGGTCTGATCGTCACATATATAAAGAATTATTTTAAACAATGTTGTTCAATAAAAAATAACACTCGCAACCTTCAGTTTTTGTCTGTAATTAATCAATATTGGCGTGCGATCAGTTCTCGCCGAGTACCATTTCTCACCAGTGCATTGTTACGTCATTTTATCAACACATAAAATTAGATAAGAAAATATGTTGTAACAGTGCACCAGCGAGAAATGGTCCTCGGCGAGAACTGCTCGCACGCCAGTACTGCCAGTAGTCAGATTAAAAAAAAAGAATAAAAAATTACATTTAAAACATTAACAAGGACAATTTAAGTACACATCATAACTGTTAAACTAGAAAAATTATGTGAACTGGTAGAATGGTAGGCATAGTTCTAACTTGTAACCTACATGTACAAGTACATGTACCGGGTACCCGTTGGTCTGCTAAACCTCTTTAATGATACAATGATCGGCATCATAAAGATTTTAAAGTCATGTTTTAACTCTGAAGTCTGAAGTATACAATTTTATTTACTTGAAGTTATGTCTACAGGGTATTTATGACTACATTTGGAGTCTTCTGCACAAGAATATATGATATGTTTCTAATTAGACCCTGCTTTGAATTCTGAGTTGAAAATTCACAATCTGTTATTTTTTTAAATAGATAAATTCAGTTACCCTTTCCAGTCCCCCATGAACCTCGAGCGAGTCTAAACATCCATGAAACATGTAAAAATTACACGTTAGTAAACAAACACCCACACCATAACAAAAACATCTAACAGTGTGCACGTACTTACATGTACATCTATACTATATACTAAATTTTAACCAGTTAACAAGAAACTTTAAAAGGAGTAAAAGCCTCACCTTCTTCAGTAACATCCACATAAATCACACACTTTAATGTCCATCTTTTCTCCTTTATTACTCGTAGCTTATCAACAGCTGATCGTCGACAGAAGTGTGGCTGTCCTAATTTCCTCGTAAACGATTCACACGAGAAAAATATCCTCCTTAAACAAATATGTAGTATTGTTCCCTGTGCATGTTCATATGTTTCACAGCAAATTGAAAATGCATGTGTACACCGAAAGAATACACAACTTCTCTTCTGCATTACGGCTCTCTCTTTTCTACAATGCCGTTCGTTAATGTTTACATTCGGCGCGCGCGCGGGGGTTACAAACAGGGGCGCCCCGACAAATAGTTGCACATAGAACGTTTAAATAATGTATGTTCATTAAATTCATAAATGATATAAATGAAAAATGAAATTGAATCACATCAATTTATCTAAGACGCAACACAACGTAATGCAGTAAATGCCTGGGCCTTAATGTGGCATTTGTTCGCTTGTGTGTCTATGTAGACATATTAACTCGTTCATGTACGATTCTCACATATTTGTTTTATGAAATTTGAAAAGAAATATAGCACAGAACTTGTTTAATTTGATACCAAATGACATTATTTAATATATTAACAATAACTGAATTAATTTTTTTTCATAAAATGATAACGATTTTTGCTATCAGAAAAATACGTGTATGAGCTGCTGACCCCTAATTATAGGGGCCAGCCCCTTTTTCTTAATTTTAAATGAAAGCTCTCGTTATTCTAAACAACTTTTGTTCTATTTGTATTAACAAAATATTTTTAGTTTAAAGGTTATAATACAAAAAGCAACAAAATTTCAGCCCCGAAAAAATCTTAAACTTTGGCGACAAATAGCTCAAAAACTAACAAAGAAATTACCAAAATTTTCATGCCAGCAAAACTATAAAATGTTACCGACAATTTCGCCAAATTTCATGCATCTATCATCTGTAGTTCCCGAGATCAACTCTGGACAAAAGACCCCCCAATTTTCAATTAAAGGGCAATAACTCATAACCGGAAGTGAATTTTAAAAATTTGAAAAAAACGTCCCTAGACCTTAACATTGTCTACATACCCTGAAAGTTTCATAACAATCAGACAACAAATGTACGAGAAATGGCCTACACAAAATTTGCGGATAAAAAAAAAAATAATAATAAGAAACAGTAGAATAACAGAAGGGTTTTCCGTTGAAAAACGGAAAACCCTAATAAGAATAGGGAAAAAGAAACAAAGCAATAACAATAAGGTCTTCCGTTGGAAACGGAAGACCTTAACTAGATTCGATCTCGTTGCGAGCAACGAGTGGGTCTTCCGTTCGATTTTTGAATAGATTAGATCAAACTGATAAAACTGTTGATCTAAGCGAAAAAAGTAAAAAAAAACTTTGCGGCACTCGAGGCTTGAACCCGGGTCGCCTGGGCCATGTCCATGACTCTATCGACTGAGCTACTCGGACTCTCGCTTCAGAACTTTGACGCTTAATTTCTCGAGACTGCCTTGATCGATTTTTAAACCAATTACATATTCTGAATCAGTAAGAGGGTCACTAGTAGGTGTAAAAATTTTTAAAAAAAATATTAAAAAATAAAAAAGTCGAAAAAATCAATTTTTGAAATTTTCTTCCAATAACGACAGGAAGTGACGGGGGACATTTTGGTGAGTGTGTTGCACGAGAAAAACGGTAGATCTATCATCTCTGAAAATTTCAGCTCTCTATCTTTTCTCGGTTTTGAGAAACGTCGCAGACAAAATTGACTTTTTAAAATCGTAAACGGACGATAACTTCCGACCGGAAGTGTATTTTTAGAAATGGATAAAAAACAATAAACTTCATATAAAAACACGTTAATCCTGAAAATTTGAATGAAATCGATCGAGCCATCTCCGAGAAATCGTCTGCACAAAATCGGTAAGAAAAAAAAGAATTATAATAATAACTAGAGCAAAGCTCGTTGCAAAGCAACGAGTGGGTCTTCCGTTAATGTCGGAAGTAAAGCTGGAAGTTCCTGTAAGAAGCAGAGCTCTTAAACCAATAACAAGAGTAACTAAAATAAAAAGATGAAAAATCGAATTATTCCTGGTACGACTTAACAAAATCCGAATGATTTTAAGTACGACTTAACAAAAACCTTTCTGATTTCAAGAACGACTTAACAAAAAAATCCGAATGTGTCCAAGTACGACTTAACAATTATTTTTGGTACGAGTTAATATTACTTTGAACATTACGCTATTTTTTAAACCAAGGACGCAGAATCAAAATTTCCGGAAAAATCAATTTTTAAACCCCGATATCTCTGCAATGCATCGTCCGATTTTAAAACGGCTTTCAGTGTTAGATTCAGCTTAATAAGCTCTACAAAACACATATACATTTTTGATTAAATCAGAAAATTCATTTTTTCGAAAATTTTGTTTTACTTCCGGTTTCGACCGGAAGTGATAGATTTTCATTTCCAGCCTTATTACAGAGGTAAATCGATCAAATCATAACCATTCAAAATTTCAAGCCTCTATCTTAAAGCGTTTTTGAGAAAAGTCCGGGACAAAATGACTTTTTGAAATTTTTAAAAATGACGTCACGTCAAAACGGGAGTAACGTTCTCTTTAAAACTTTAATATTTTTGAGGGACGCCATCTTACAAAAATCTCTGAAAATTTCATCAAAATCGGTTAAACACTTTTTGAGTTATGAAGCAAAAAAGGAGTCAGAAGAAAAGAAAAAGAATAATAACTAGAGCAAAGCTCGTTGCAAAGCAACGAGTGGGTCTTCCGTTAATGTCAGAAGTAAAGCTGGAAGTTCCTGTAAGAAGCTGAGCTCTTAAACCAATAACAAGAGTAATAAAAATAAAAAGATGAAAAAAATCGAATTATTCCTGGTACGACTTAACAAAATCCGAATGATTTTAAGTACGACTTAACAAAAACCTTTTTGATTTTAGGAACGACTTAACAAAAAAAAATCTGAATGTGTTTAAGTACGACTTAACAATTATTTTTGGTACGAGTTAACTTTACGATAAACATTATGCTATTTTTTAAACCAAGGACGCGGAATCAAAATTTCCGGAAAAATCAATTTTTAAACCCCGATATCTCTGTAATGCATCGTCCGATTTTAAAACGGCTTTCAGTGTTAGAGTCAGCTTAATAAGCTGTACAAAACACATATTCTTTTTTGATTTGATCAGAAAATTCATTTTTTCGAAAAATTTGTTTCACTTCCGGTTTCGACCGGAAGTGACAGATTTTCATTTCGAGCCTTATTACAGAGGTAAATCGACCAAATCATAACCATTGACAATTTCAAGCCTCTATCTTAAAGCGTTTTTGAGAAAAGTCCGGGACAAAATGACTTTTTGAAATTTTCAAAAATGACGTCACGTCAAAACGGATGTGATGTTCTCTTTAAAACTTTTACATTTTTGAGGGACGCCAACTTGCAAAAATCTCTGAAAATTTCATCAAAATCGGTTTAAAACCTTTTGAGTTATGAAGCAAAGCTCGTTGCAAAGCAACGAGTGGGTCTTCCGTTAATGTCGGAAGTAAAGCTAGAAGTTCCTGTAAGAAGCAGAGCTCTTAAACCAATAACAAGAGAAACTAAAACGAAAAGAACAAAAATCGAATTATTCCTGGTACGACTTAACAAAATCCGAATTATTCTGAGTACGACTTAACAAAAACCTTTCAGATTTCAAGAACGACTTAACAAAAAAAATCCGAATGTGTTAAAGTACGACTTAACAATTATTTTTGGTACGAGTTAATTTTACTTTTAACATTACGCTATTTTTTAAACCAAGGACGCGGAATCAAAATTTCCGGAAAAAATCAATTTTTAAACCCCGATATCTCTGTAATGCATCGTCCGATTTTAAAACGGCTTTCAGTGTTAGATTCAATTTAATAAGCTCTACAAAACACATATTCACTTTTGATTTGATCTGAAAATTCATTTTTTCAAAAAAATTGTTTCACTTCCGGTTTCGACCGGAAGTGACAGATTTTCATTTCCAGCCTTATTACAGAGGTAAATCGACCAAATCATAACCATTGAAAATTTCAAGCCTCTATCTTAAAACGTTTTTGAGAAACGCCGCGGACAAAATGACTTTTTGAAAATTTTAAAAATGACGTAACGTAAAAACGGAAGTGACGTTTTCAAGAAAACTTTAACATCTTTGAGGGATAATAGTTTCACATTATCTCTGAAAGTTTCATTAAAATCAGTTGGAAACTTTTTGAGTTATAAAGCCGAGAAGGAGTCAGAAAAAAAAAGAAAAAGTATAATAATAATAAAAAGAAACCGAAGAATAACAAGAGGGTCTTCCGTTGAAAACGGAAGACCCTAATAATAATAATAAAAAGAAACCGAAGAATAACAAGAGGGTCTTCCGTTGAAAACGGAAGACCCTAACAATAAGAAAAGTGAAAAAGAAACAATAGAATAATAGAAGGGTCTTCCGCTGAAGACGGAAGACCCTAATAAGAAAAGTGAAAAAGAAACATTACAATAATAGAAGGGTCTTCCGCTGAAGACGGAAGACCCTAACTATGAAAAAATGACAATAACAAACTGTCAACCATTTCAAAAATCAATAAAACGAATTACAAATTCAAAGCAGAGCAACACGGACCACTTAAAATATAGAAGTATGATCAGGTACCATGGAAGAGTGAGCATACTGTGCTTACCGATCACACTCGCCGTGAGCTCTTTGTCCTAATCGGAAAAAAACCGGAAAAGTCCGTAGACAATTAGGTGATTAATTATGCTCTAACAATTAGTATGAAAAACGTCAGTCAGCATGCGACCACGTGAAAGATTGTATTTGCTGACAAGGTCGTTGTGTTGACCATAGAATTACGAAAAGATGACTTCAGACGAGACTGTTGATAGTCCTGTTTTATCAACTTGTTTGTCAGTAGATTGCCTCGCCTTAGAAACTGTTCATACGAAGAGCATACCCTTGTGTATCGAATTAACTGAGAGACAAAAACACCATACGCAGGTGATGGAGGTATATTGCTCCATAAGTAAGGAAAGTTGACGATAGATAAATTGAAGTCATCGCGTTTATCATAAAGTTTTGTTGTTAGGTTACCATCAATGACCAGTGTCAGTAAAATATCCAAATATGAAACAGATGACCTACGTTTTTCTATGGGATGATGACACGAACAGTTTTAGTAGCGGGAGTACGTGAGGTACGTGTTTGTTTATTGTATCGATGTAACTAACTTAATTAAACATTCCTACATGAAAATCCCTGCTCAGATTTTTCTACAGCAATATCTTTTTACGAGGGTTAATCGGAAATTGTTCACCCAATATATTTTTTTTTTCTTTATAACTGACAAATTTGAGTGAAAATTAGCAATAATAGTAAACGAATTCTTATATGTAAAGAAACTAATTATTATCAAACGATATCTCCAATACTTTGTTTACAAAAATACATTAACAATTCGATGGGCGGTGTCCCGGCGAAGCCATAACTTTGTAGAACATAAAATTTCATCGCCTGCAAAAAAGTGTCAGTAGATCTACAGTTTATAATAAAGAAAAATCGAATTATACATGCCCATTTTCTCTTTAACTGTAACTATCTGTTGTGCATTAACCATGTTTAAGTTAAAATACGGAAAAAGTTCATACATATTTAGTAAGCTATAGAAATGTGACTACGACACGGCATATTTAATTTTGTTGAGAAGGCGATGCAACGATAATATATGTCAAATTTCCTATGTTATCAAAAGAGAACCACTTTAGGCTAAGCTAACTGCTGAAACAAAAACTATAATATAGCAGAGCCGCCATGAGCTTCAATAACTACGGTTTTGACTGATTGTTTAACTATAGTCTGTCCCAAGTTATTGCTTCCATCGCTTTTTGATGATTTTTAATGAAATTACACATACCTGTGAAAGAAATACAGTTGAAATCGTTAAAAGGGAATATATCCAAGATATCTTCATTAACAATTATCCCTTTCCACTGAGAAAAATTCACAGGAACGAAAACATATTCCTACGGAGATCTCTAATGGTGAATGTTTACATCTTTTCTCCATTCGGAATACACTCGGAATACATCGCGCAATTTTTTAACGTTATCATCCGGGCTTATTCATGGCTGTAGCAATGCAAAATCACCGTAGACTTTCAATTTCGGGATGTGTATTGAAACCTGAAGCGGTAGAGGGGGCGTTTCAAAACAGATAATCTGGACATTTTTTATATTAGTGGATGAACGTAGTTTGAACACAGAGGTATTTACTATTATTGGAATATCAAGCAAAAGTTGTGGAAGCAAAAACACGGGACAGAGTATAACATGAAAACAGAGGTTCTTATATGACAAGTACATTTTGCACATCAACTGCTGATGTCAACAGTTGTAAAATATATACCAAATGACTGCCACAGACATCTTGGTATCAATACCTCATGATTTAAATTTGTACAAAAAAAATTAAAATTAATTTATGATTAGATTAGAAATAAAAATATTTTTGTTCGTTTATGGGGCGTTAGAATTTAAAAAAATAGATACCTAAACTTACGCTGCGATTAATTTGCAATTGCGCCAAGTCAATAGACAGCTACAGGTAAGCCAGTTTACCAGAAATGATCTAATGATGTCATGGGCTAGAACATTTCTACAGTTATAAAGTCTATCTTGGTTTATTTTCTAATAAATTGTCAAGGTTTTGTCTACTTCACCAAAAGAATAAATGTCTCAAAAATTCCCTCGTATGAAGGAGTGTAAGACAACAATAAATCTAATTTCTTCACAGCACATTTTTGTTGGTCATAAAACCTTGAAGAAGATCACGAGTCGTTATTCAATACCCAAAACTTGCTTTGTCATTATCTGAATCCATGTGTACTGATTTATACATTTTTGATGAAATTCAAAAATTTTATTTAAAAACAAAAAGCAGAAATGAAATGAGTGCTACTATTTTCATTTTGAAAAACTTGGTTCATCATCGCTTTGTATTGTTTTCTCCTTGCTTTCATCGCTACTTTTGTACAATCGCTCGTATATAGTAGTCCTTTTAAACTAAGATCTTTTGTTAAATGATTTTCAAATGTTAAGAAAGATGCAACGATTTATAAAACCACAAAAAAAAAAGATGTAATTGATAGTATTGCACTCATCAAGTCGTTATGCACTGTCCATAAAAATAATTTATTTAAATCTCGGAAACTGTTCAGATATGCTTATTGGAATATAATGTAATCTTTTACTTTAGTTAAAGCAATATAAGATAATTAAAACCTTCTTTCTTTGTATATTTACTAAAGTATTAAGTAAATTAATGAATACGATTTTTTTATGTTTACTTGTTTAAAGTCCTACCCTGTATTTAAAAAGGTAAAAATAAACAGAAAGATCAGATCCATACATTTATAAAAAACAAATGTTTCTTTTTTCCAGAGAGTACGAAATGTTGCATGTTTATAGAATTCATCTAAAAGGTTTTTTTCAGTTTCATTTTCTCGAATCACTAGAGTTAATCTGGTAAGAAGCAAAAAAACTGTTCCTCTCATTCTCCAGTTTCTTAAGTTTTTCTGCATTCCAGAAGAACAGGAGCTTCTTCAACTGATATCTGGATTCTGTGATCCTCCAGACGTACAGTACAGGATTATTGGCACTGTTCAGAAACATCACACCGGCCGTGACAGCAATCAATAATCTCATGACATTATTTCTGTAGTCAACGTTGGGAATCACCTTCAATAGGACGTAAGGCGTGCAACATACAAGAAAGAACCCGGTGATGATGGCTAATTTCTTAACGACTTGTATTTGATATTTCGCCGACTGACCGTAATTTGTAAAATGAACTTGGCTTTTTTTGTGTCGAAGGTACATTCAAGGATACTCCTATGCTTTTCATTGGAACTTTCTCTTTGTTACACGTGGTTTGTACGATACAGAATTGGATTTTTCGAATCAAGTTGAAAAATTCAAGTTTGCAAGCTCCAGCTCTAGTTTGGTGCCAAATACATAATTCCACAAAATATACCATAAGTACCCTGGTATTGGACTGATCGTAAAACATCAGATAAGATATCAATAAGCCTGCCCCCCATGATCCAATGCATGCAATTTTTTTTAAAATTTTGGGGGTAACAAGTTGGTAATATTTGAGAGCAAATTTATGTGAAGAGCATCGGCCCATGTTCAATATTGTAACAGTAGTAAGAGATACGATGATGAAAGGTGCAGTGAAGTACTTCTTCAGAAGACAACCTCCGAAAACATCTTCCGGGATACTCAGGATTATTCCGGTGAGGCAATCTGTTATAGCGAGGTTAATGGAGACGATTCGGACTAGATAGATAAGGCGTGAACTTTTTAAGAACACCTCAATAGGGAGAAAATTTTCTAGGCAGATGGGTATTCCAAAATGAATGACTAAATTGCTGGTCAAAATTTTTTTTGATTCTTCAGTTCCATTCAAATTTCTAAAATTATCTTTCCATGGAAAGGTTATATTTTCAGCCATTTTGATCATCAATCGCAGGTTTCGAAGAATATTTCCTGTTGATTAAAAGGATCCGAAAAATTAATATGTTTTTCAGTGGAGTCGTGGCTTTGACGTTTTGATTAAGGTTTACAACGAAAGAACGCAAGGAGCTATATGATACGGTGTGTGTCATCTTTTTTCAGAACGCCAATCTTTGTTTATTTAACAATGGAAACACCAAACATACAGGATTTGTTCATTAGTGCTTCTTTATCAACCGACCGAATAATTATTGTCAGCTATCGAACTCCATTTCTCTCTTGTTTAGCTTAATAGAAATTACTTTTATGATGACAAAAATGATAAATCTTCTCTTTGTTGTCCATGATCAAACGGTTAAGGTCGCTGCTGAGAGAGGACAATAAAGCGTCTTTTTCAAATAATCGAAAAGATGCTTCTATACATTATAGGTATAAATGAAGACTTAGGATCCGTCAAATACGTATGGTTTAATCTGAGGGATTATGTACATGGCACCAAACAACAATTGGAGCATACCAACTTGAATTTTTCAAGTTCTAGCTATCTTAACCAATTAATTCATGAACATACATATGTCAATGATTTTAAAATTCAATTCTAAATCGTACAAACCACGTGTTGACGAAGAAAATTCTCCGATCAAAAGCATATCATTTAATGTACCTTCAAACAATCAATAAGCCAAGTCCAATCTCAAACAAGAGGCCAATTGCCCTTAACGGTCACCTGAGTAGCATATAACCCTTACAAAAACTTGTCGAGGAGTCTCATATATGCATTTAATTAGGTTTCATTCTGGAGTAGAAAAATTAGAAATTTGTAATGACGACCACCTCCCTGCCTGAAATCCTTCAAAAAGAACTGTGAAACCTATAATAAACAGGGGATGTTTTTGCCCCCTTTCTTGGAAATATCCACAAAATATAAACGTAAACTGCAAATATTTTAAATTTTTCTTGAGTCCAAAGGGCAAAACTCTATCGAAAATTGCCCTATTACACCCAATATCAAACTTGACCTAGATATTTATTAAGATAAACCTGTATACCAAATTTCATTTCAATATGTTCATCTTCTGCGAAAAAATGAGCGGAAACTGCAAATAACTTGAATTTTTCTGCGTCAAAGGGCCATAAATCTGTCAAAAATTGCTCGATCGTACTCAATATCAAACTTGACCTAGATATTATCATGATAAACCTGTATGCCAAATTTCATTCCAGTATGTTCATTCTCTGCAAAGAAAATGAGCGGAAACTGCAAATTACTGGAGTTTTTCTACGTCAAAGGGCCAAAATTCTGTCAAAAATTGCTCGTTCGTCCCCAATATCGAATTTGACCTAGATGTGTTCATGATAAACCTATATATTAAATTTCATTTGAATATGTTCATCCTCTGCAAAGGAAAAGCGGAAACTGCAAATAACTTGATTTTTTCTGCGTCGAAGGGCCATAACTCTATCGTAAATTGCTCGATCGTCCCCAGTATCAAACTTGATCTAGACATAATCATGATAAACCTGTATACCAAATTTCATTCAAATATGTTCTTCCTCTGCGAAGAAAATGAGCGGAAACTGCAAACAACTGGAATTATTCTACGTCCAAGGGCCATAACTCTGTCGAAAATTGCTCGATCGTTCCTTATATCAAACTTGACCTAGATATTATCATGATAAACCTGTAAGCCAAATTTCATATTATCAGTTCTTCCTCTGCGAAGAAAATGAACAGAGACTGTTGGTGGACCGACCGACCGACAGCAGCAAAGCAATATGCCTTCCCTTCTTGGAAGGGGGGCATAAATATATAAAAACTTAAAGATCTGGTCTACAAAATCGTGAATTTAGCTTTCCTTTCAGGTGTGTGGGAGTAAAGAAAATAATTTTTAACATTATATGCGTTAACACCTATACATCCATTTTGGCCCTGCCCTAGAGTCAAAACCCATACGCCAGAGGACATGAATATCAAAATTTCAGTAAAGGACTCCCTTGTAAACACAATTATAAGTCAGTTTTTTATACTGATGTGTGGGAATAGAGAAGAAAGTACATAAACATTATATGCATTAACATTATATTGCATTATCCCCCCTTCATGTCCTGAACCCTGACCCAGGAGTCATGAATTTCACAATTTTGGTAGAGAGCGTCATGGATATTATGAATAGGCATTCAGTTTTTTGCCCACATGTGTGGGAGTAGTGAAAAAGATTTTTTAAGATTTAATACATTTTTACTATATGGCCATATTGGCCCCACTCTAGAGCCTGAACCCCTGACCCAGGGGTCATGAATTTCACAATTTTGGTAGAGGGCTTCATGGATATTATAAATAGGCATTTAGTCTTTAACAAATATATATGGGAGTACAGAAGAATATTTTTTAAGATTTAAAACATTTTTACTTTATGGCCATATTAGTCCTACCCTAGAGCCTGAACCCCTGACCCACGGGTCATGAATTTCACAATTTAGGTAGAGGGCTTCATGGACATCATAATTATGCATTTAGTTTTTAACAAATATATGAGGGAGTAGGGGAAATGGTTTTCTAAGATTTCATACATTTTTCATATATGGCCATATTGGCACCACCCTAGAGCCTGAACCCCTGACCCAGGGGTCATGAATTTCACAATTTAGGTAGAGGGCTTCATGGACATCATAATTATGCATTTAGTTTTTAACAAATATATGAGGGAGTAGGGAATATGGTTTTCTAAGATTTCATACATTTTTTTATATATGGCCATATTGGCACCACCCTAGAGCCAGAAACCCTGACCCAGGGGCCATGAATTTCAAAAATTGGTAGAGGACTTTATGGACATCATAACTATGCAGCCAGTTTTTTCCTCACATGTTCGGGAGTAGAGAAGAAGATTATTGAAATTTGGTCATTTTTGCAAATTAGGCCCCACATGTGGCGCCCCGGGGGAGGTAGAGCCACGAATTTAACAATTACGATTTGTAATATTGTTTTACAGGTTAAATTGGTGTTATTTGCTTCATTATCATTAGTCATATTGTAAACTGTTTGTTTTGGGTTTTTTTTGGTTACTTAAATGATTGTATAGTGCTTTATGTTTATATTTTCTGTGTATTTGTCTGTGATAACACTATGAATCAATTTTGTTCTATACAGTCCAGTATATTCAAATGACGTATCTTTGGGGCACAAACAGGGTTTACATGACTAATATTTCATTCGTCTGTAAAATTGCTGAAGATTATATAAATATAAGTAATAAGGAATCATTCATTGAATATTATGAGGTTATAATTTCGGCTGGGCGTGATCAAATCTATTTTAAAACAGTTTTGGCTGTATAATATTTGAACCAAAGTATTTTTCAGATGAAGAAACATAATCTTCTGCAAAATAATTCTGTAAATGCCGTCAGGGTCCACCACATCTTTAAGAAATAATTTCCATTTTAACTCATATTCTTTAAAAACATAAAATTCCAGTATTATTATGTTTGGTTTAAAATGGCATTTAAAAAGACCAATATTTTGAGAAATATCAACAAAATAACCTCAGTAGTTTTTTTAACTCGGTGCCTGCTAGGCAATAGCCGAAGCTCAATCGAAAAAATTAAATGTTTTGATTCTTAGTGCAATTGTACTTTCTTGGGCCTTTCCAGAATAACGCATGGAAAAAACCGGATGTATGAACATAATGGACTGTGAGTTATTATTGGATACAAGGAATTAATTAATTTTTCTATGATATACCTGAATTCTTGGAATTCCCACAGATAATGCATTGTCCTATATTTATATAAAGATACAATAAAAAGCGTGTAGGAGTGTCACACACCTCTTCGTGAAATCCTCCTGCTTGTTCGAAATCAACATTCTGATTGAATCAAGAAGCTTCGATTAGCCAATATCATGATTCAATTTTGGTAGCTAAACGCAGTTTCGTATAAAATCCAGGGGGGTTTTCTCTGGGGAAAAGCATGATGGGTAGGGATTTTCCTGCTATTTTTATGCGGTATACATGAAAATCAAATTTTTAAATTCTCAGTTGCATAATATAGTGAATTATCTTTCGAATACATGAAAAAAGTATGTAGAAAAATTTTTAAAATTAATTAAGTGAGACTCTAAAAAAAAGGGCTGTAACTCCAAAAACATCCGAATTTTACACATGCAGAATTTCATGAATTTTTAAGTGGGTAACATAGCTCTTTAAAAAGCTGGCGAATGTACCCTGAAAATACTATGAAATGATGCCTAAGGACTTGTTCTTGAAAATTTACAGAAATAAAAATGGCTGATTTGGTTGCATTCTGCTTTTAGGGGGAGCCTAAAATGCATGGGTGTACTGCATTTAGAGGCATCTTTTTGTCTATTTTCCGCATGTTTTGAGTGCCAAATAAATTCTAGCGTTAAGTTACATGTGCATTATTTTTAAATATTTAAAAAAATTCACGATTTTATCTTTCTATTGATATATAGATATATATGTAACATGTTTTAACAATTTATTTTTAAAGGGGGCAGTTTTGCTTGCCCCTCATCTGAAAACGTCCTTATAACATTACATATGAAACTGTGTTTTGCACCCTTACCAGTGTTCATAGTTTTTTGCCAATTAGCACACGTGGTGAATGTGTTTTACCTTTTTACATATGCTTTGTAAAGCTACTTATTATCGCTAAAACGCCTACTCATATTGATAAATACAGGTAACCCAGTTTCTATAGACTATATCACCCTGAAAGACACATTTTCTGAATGTTTTATTGATATGTTTATTTGATAATTCAAGTAACTGTACAATTTGACAATAATACAGTTGGTCTCATTTTAAATGGGTTGCACAATAGAGATCGAGTTAGATGTACAGCCAAAATTATATCAAAGAAACAAAACTGTTATTTTTTTTATCTTTTGTTCATTAATTTAATAAATCCACATGGATGTTTTAGTACTGTGTATAAATCAGACTCTGATTAGGTTATATAGGTAGTTATATTGATTTTTTAAGGTTATTCTTAATTTTATCAAGGCTATAACAATCAAAAAATTTATTGATTTTATATATATATATATATATATATATATATATATATATATATATATATATATATATATATATATAAATGTCGACCCGGAAGAATGTCAACACATCGGTGTTGACATTGTTCCGCACCCATCTCGTTTGGTATGATCGGCTTACTGGAGGTCGTTTTTCTTGCTATTATACGAAAGATTGATGTTTCGTTGTAAATAAAACTTTGCTTTGGTTTCTTTAAACTTATCTGCTTCCGTGTTTTTATCTTTGGAAAGAGGGTACCCTCCTCGGTAGTATATATCGCCACCTTGATAATCATAGTGAGAATGTCGACACGCATGTTTTTTGACTTTCTTTCAATAATTCTAACTATATATGAATAAAAGAAGGAGTGCATACGTTAAAATAGTTAAGAATTGATATAACCTGAAGATATCACAATGATTTTTTCAGTAGTGTTTAAAAGATTTCGGAATTTCTATTTCAACAGGCTCTAAAACCGGCATTCAAACTGTATATACATTTTGTGACGTCAGGCGGTTTATTTAGCTGGAAAACAATCGCGGACTAGGCTAGTTCGCTTCAGGAGAATTTTTATTGTTTTCATGAATTTTGCGAGCTCAATGGAGTATTTTAGGGTTACCTTTTGTTCATTGTTGTTGTTAACGTAAGTACCTTCATTATTTGTATTCTTGTGATCATGCTTTTAGCTATATTATTCGTATTTTCGGTAGGTAATACCTCCTTTGTTTACACATGAACGGCACGCTAGAAAATAACAGTTATTTTTCTGGGTTAGATTTTCTCTTTATCACCACTATTCTTCACTTGAATCTGCTGTAAAATAACTTAGTATTAAACTGTGTACCGTGAATTACATCCATTTGCGTCGTTTAATTAATTTTATAATATAATGTGTGTGTCTATAGCATATTTAGTTTACCCCTAACATTGGAATGCAAATAATTGAAGTTGTCATACAAATGACAAAACACAAGAGATCTAAAACAGGATTTTTACCGATCAATATTTTCTGATTTTGCAATTTTGTTTGTATACAAAATGTGTTTCAGATGCAAGAAAATTATTTGATAAATGCAAAACTCTGTCCTACATGTAGGTACAGAAAATTATTATTTTCATGTGACAATTTACTGTAAAGATCAAAGAACGGTTAATTTTTTTCTCTACTTGTCTTACATTTATTTATTCTCTTATTTTGTCAAATAAATGAAATATAAACCCTCAGTTTTTAAATATTTTAAGTCTAATTTTCAAGAATACATGTATGAAACATTTAAAATATTCCATACATGCATTTTGCGTGAAATCAATATGATATCAAGAACATTTAATGGATTGTTTCGTGATAAATATACTCGCACAAGACGTGTTTGTTTTGTTATTTATTGTAAAGAAATATCTTCAAGTAATATTAAAACATAAGTGAATGTAAGTTTTTGCTTCATTTACAGTTTTTACAAAAATATAATGACGTTCCTAACAGAATAAGATTTCACACGCAAAAACGTAGTCTATTTAAAAAAAACTAAAAATGTACATTCGAAGAGAGGGGGGAATTCTGTTGTTTTTATGTTTCTTTTTGTTTGATATTGTTGCTGAAAATTTTGAGTTAAGTTTTTATATTTTTTCATTGAATATGAATGATTTGATTTTTATTATTTTAAATCGGAGTATAGATATATCCACTAACCAGTATGCTAAAAATGGTACATCTTCTTTATTCGTTTTAGAATGTAAACAAAAGAGTTGCAGTCCTTGTAAATGGAATGCAGTACTAAAAATAACTCGTAAACAAAGTGGCAAAACACGGGAATTATCTTCCCTTCACCATATCTATCACATGTTTTCGCCTGTAGAGTAAATTTATGGGTTTTCTTTTTTCTGGCAAGTTAGATATCAATTTTTTTTTTAAAGCCAGGAAACTTCCATTATTTTAAAAGCCGTCAAAAAACCAATATTTACTTTATTTTTTGTACGATTTCTATACCGAACGAATTCTATACCGGGGATCATATATGTAGAAAATGAATATTTTTAAAACATTTTTGTCCCGTTTCTTGCATTCTTTTTAAGTTTTCAATAAAAAGACACTATTTTATTTCAGATAATTTATCCTGTCTTATAATGTGGCTATTGATTGAAGTACTTGATGAGTCTTGAAATAAAGCAAGCTGATTTTGTACTACAGTCTGTTGCTACTGAGTTTTCCAACACCAGAACGGAGTTCCAGTTTCTTGATTTGATACAATCAAAAATGTCATTCACTAAATCGGTGACCAACGGATTTTTGAACTTGTTTTATGCATACAAGTGAAATTTCATTTTTGTTTGCTACATATATTATTTTATAGTAGTAAATATTTTTATTGCATCTATAATCACTCGTCATAAAGGATACAGGAAATAAAGAGTTTCTATTATCGCACATTTCCGCACCTAAATAAATTTTTTATTATGGCACGTCAATAATATACTGTTCCGTGATGTCATTTGTTTAAGTAGACAAAATATAAACCAGCAACTTTCCTAAGATTTGGCCTAAGAGTTTTACTAAAAAATATGACTTAGGTAAAACATTAGAATCATTCTAAGATCAACTTAAGATATATCTTATGATGTTGCTCGGTATATCCTAGGAACATCTAATTATAATCATTTTTATTCTTAATATTATATTCATTCCTTTAATTAAGGAGTCTTTTGTGGGGAAAAATCACTACATATTTTAACCCGAAAAAAATTAATATTACTTAGTAACACGATAAAACCAGTATTTTTTAATTTGTTTACATTTTCAAAGTAAAGGTATATACATGATATTGATAACTAGTAAGAACGTAAAAAATAATACAATCTAATAATTATTTTAACAACAAATGTGCTTCAAATCAGCTGACACTCTTATCATACGGGTAATTCGCCAGATAGCACTTTTTCCTAGAAAATTTGGTGGAAAGATAGTCAAATCACTTTAATATTGCAAATAGAATATTAATGCTAGTTACATTATTGCTAGTTACAATACATTACACAATTCGTTTAACAAAACTACAAATTTCTTTCAATTATTTTTCAGGAAAAAAGTGAAAATGTAAACATTATCTTGCGTGGCTTTAATTGATTAATGTAAAATAACTCTTAAGCGAAAAACATGTTTATAATTCATCGGTGAATTTTTAAAGTAACATACTTACTTATATGATGATGATGAAATATGTGAATAATTCTCATTTCAACAGATGATTTAGCTTATGAAATTAATTTGCAACTGACATTAAAAAATCAACATCTTTTAGTCAATTTCGAAGAAAACTTTCTAGTAATGGAAATGATACAAAAGTTCAGAAAAATGTTCTTCATGACAACGGAAAAATAAATATAATTCATACAAAATAAAGACACAGTTGTTCACTAAATTTTGATTTACACATGACTACCTAAACTGTTTTTGTGAAATAAAAGAAGATCATTTTTTTGCTTTTTGAAGATTTTCAAAAGCAGTAAATGGTATGTTTAATGATTTGTATCATATAACTGAATTCAGTATTATCGATACACATATCCTGCTTTAGGACAATGCAACTTATATTTGAGGACTTAGCAGATAAATTTTCTCTGCAGTACAATAAAATACGTTAAAACCCAAACACATTCAATGTAATTCACATTCAAAGTGAATTCTCGAGGGAGTAGAAAGACAGCTTAAAGGAAGTTCAAGTTAAAGGTCACTTTGAAGAAGTAATTAAAATATCAAAGGAATTAGAAAATTATATGAATTAAGACAAGAAAACAAATAGATAATCATCTGAAAGCTGTTTTATGAAATGCTTGTGAATTATGATACTCTCATATTAACACATCCACGGTAAATCATACAAATTATAAAATTAAATGTAAATAATTATTGGTGTTCTCTTTAAATAAGACCCAACTTGTAAGTAAAAACAATACAAAACGGAGGTCATGTTCATAAAATTATCTAAGATATTATCAAAATACCGGTATAATGTGAAATGAAAATCTTTTAAAAAAATTAAACAACTATTCTTATATCAAAAATGGTATTGTGTCTATCAATAAATGTATAAATGTGGTATGTGGTCTACCAGCGACGACTATTCATTTTATTCGCGGCTATTTCGTATCAACCTTACATTTACATATACGTTCAGTAAATATACGCCCCTTAAAAACCATTTTAGATATCAGCATGTCCTGGTTACATTACTTACAATTGAACTTTTGCGGTCTGAGACAAAGTTTCGACACCCTTACAAAAATTAACCCAATTCATGTAACTCTACAGGCGGGGATGGGAGGGTATGGTAATTTTTAAAACCGTCTTAGCGCAAAGTGGAAACGTTTGGTCTTTCAAGTGAAGCTGATATGTTGAAAATGTACTGATTTCACGCAGGTTTTTCCCAAACAAATGTACATGCCATAATATATATTTAACTTTTAATCAATTTTAGATTGCGTCCCAACACTCGCTATTGACCCCATTTATCAAATAAATATGGATTCATTTTTTCAAATTTAGATACATTTTTTTCGCATAAGAAGATTCTTTAGATCTATCAGTGATATGTGCATTATTTTGCCAAAAATTCCTATCAGATGTACTCGAAATTTGCCGCTTCTATTGTGATAAAATACAAGTTACAAAAGGTTCATTTAGAACTTGAAATGATTAATAAAATCTGAAAATCCGGAGGAAATAAGGAAAATGGATTTTGACTTAAGGTTACATTCGCAAACGTACATGGAGGCGTGAGGGGTCGGGTTGTTGAAATTCAAACTAACTAAATTCACAAAGTAAAATTACCGAAAATAGGTCTCGAAACCCTGGCCCTTTCCCACCCCATCCCGGAAAGCAAATTTCAAAATTTTAATATTTTTCATCCATCCTTCCGTGCTCCTCTCTCTCTTTGACTTTCTACATTTTTCTCTCTCTGACTTTCTTCTTTGACTTTTAAGATGTGTGCTGAAGTGATATCTTAAAGTTAAAAACCCATTTCGTAACCGTACGGTTACTGAAAAAGGAGGTGAGGCCTAATCAGGCGGGGTATTATTTACGTGATGTGACCAGGGTCCGTCTAGCTGATAAATCCTGCCGGTTTGAGGTCGCGCATGGGTGACAAAAACACTATTTACAATCCTGGTCATTGATCTCTGGCATTGCATCATCGCCTCCATGTCCAGGATCACCACCTGCTGCTTGCTGCTCGTTGATGTCAGGATTGTTATCACTTACATTCTGACCAGCTCTTATCTCTTCATCTGTATTGTCTTCTATCCAGTTGTTAAAAACAACACGTGAGTCAAAACCCCTTTCACTGTGTGAAAACAAAGTCGGATTGAATGAAGTTCAATGCGAACTTCTGTAATGTTCAAACAAACTTGCCTTCTTGGTTGCTACATAACATGGTAAAGCAATGAAAAAAGTAGAGTGTTACATTCACTGATGATTTCCTGAATAATGGCCAGACTGATTCCAAAACAGGCTATTTCACTACACCAGGGATACCAGACTAATATTTTACTTTTTTATACATAAAATAACTACTCGTTTCTACTAAAAAAGGAAAGAACAAAACATTTACATGTATCCAACTGAACGAAAAAATGATTCACTGTTCAATTGTAATGAATACGTATTAATTATTTATAACAAAGTTTAGTGCCACTACTATACCCCTGACCAAAGACAATAAACTCTTCCAACAGACCATGCGGTGAAGTTTGGCAGGAAAGTTTCTCCCTGGTCAACAAGAAACAATTCCATGCAGTAACATATAGACAATTCTTAAGACGCACTTCATTTTTGAATATATAAATTTTCTTTATTTTTATTTATTTACATGCATTCATCTGTCTAGAAATTTTCTATACTTGTGCGGAGGCTTGCTGTTTTCATTTTACTTATATTTTTGCTAGGGATGTCAATTTTACTCGGTTGGCTTAGTCGATTAGTCGAATGCCTTTAGTCGAGCGATAGTCGAGTACTCGTTGATTTATTTGAAACTGTGTGTCCTTTTCAAATTAAATAATTCTACTGTCACATAAACCGTATCTTAAACGCATTTAAACATTTAAAAACGTATTATAATACCCACTAGATGTATTTAGTTTCAAATACATGTAAATTAGTATTTTATCTAAATATCCGATAGCTAATGTCTTAGGTTTTCCTTTTTCTTGTGACACATACACATGATTGAGCTCCATTTCATTTAGGCAAATCAAATGTGACATGTTTCATGTTAAGTCATTGTCCCGTGCCATGCCAATTCAGTAATTAAAGTTAATGATTATAAATACAAACGCCTTGATATGATATGATTAAATTTTTGATAAATACAATGAAAAATTGACAATAACAAACCGTGAACAACATCTAATCCAAAAAATAACTGATTAGAAGAACCACAAATTGATCTCTTCAAGTACATGTTTGCATAAGTACTTCTATTCAAAACAACAATTTGGTCTACAAATTCAAAAGTATACCAGGGACACACTTACGATGGAACAGAGTGTAATATGATTTAAAAAAATACCGAGAAAAGAAAACTCTTATTTTTATTGGAAGCCCCTAAACTGCTTTTTTTTTTTTTTTGATTTTTTTCTCCACTTTATAACGGATAATTTTAGTCGATGATCAGCGTGACCGAGCGATAGTCGAGTACTCGTTGACATCCCCAATTTTTGCCTTTTAGATAGTATATCTTATAATTTTAATGAGTTTCATGCTCTGTAACTAACATCAACAGAATATTTTTACGGTTGGTATTGCTAAACTAGGCTGTCTAAGTATAATAATGATAAAATTTGGTGATTCAAACATTGGTATAAATACTATCTATTGATTAAATGATGTGTCGATGAGACGATGTGCGATGTCTATTACAGCTAGTTTCAATGCAGAATGTCTCTGTTGGAAATGCTCTGAAGAAGGAGACAGAAGACTTGAAAAAATAGCATAGGTGTGTGTGTGTGGGGGGGGGGGGGGGGGGTGTTACACTGATGTCTTCAACTCAAACAAGGTCGAAGAAGCATCACTATCTCCAAATAAATTACTAGTATTAGTTTTTTGTATTTCCGTCCAAGGGTTCTGTTTGTTCTGTCACATGCAAGAAAACTTCTGTAAAAAGTCACCAAATAAAACATGTTAATCATTTAGCTAAAATTTTGTTTTGGTATTACATGTATGTCAAAGAATTTTTTTGCAGTCCCCCATCCCTTTTAATTTGGCATATCGCAGTATATATTGACGTTCATTAATTAACCTTGGATGAAGAAAACTCTATAAAGTTTATGCTTATTTAGTACCTCATCTCACACTATACCTTCGATAAGCATGCGATCATACTTCCTCAGTTTCTTGTATAGTATACTGTCCGGTTATGCAACATGGCTGCATGAGTTATTACATGGTGTCAGAAAATCCGCGTCCATCAGTCAGGAACAATGTCACACAGCGGTATCAAAACTTTACCAGAATTTATTATAGCTGAATCTAACTCTGGAGCGAAAGAATGGGAGGCTTACAAGCGCGACTTTCTTGTGCATTTAGATGCTCTGGGACTGGACGACAAACCCGGTAAGAGGAAAGTAGGATTATTACTAGCTAACATGGGCCGGGAAGCTGTGAAAATCTACGATTCGTTCACATGGGCTCCACAAATAGAAGAGGACAGAGACAACAACATCGAGGCACAACCGGGAGAGAATAAACATGATCTACAGACAGTATTCAAGAAGTTCGATCGTCACTTTGGGGTCCATAACTATCGAAACATTAAAAGGCAAGAATTCTTGAAAACCAGGAGAGGCAAAAATACAATAATGGATTACATATCCGAGCTGAAACGTAAAGCTGAATTTTGTGAGTACGGAGAGCAGAAAGAAGGGTTGATATGTGACATGATAATTAACGGTGTCAATGATATGAAATGTTCAGAGAAGCTAATGGAAATTCCCGCTGGCGAATTAACCCTGGATAGGGTCATTCAAACCTGTCGTCAAGTCGAATTGACCAACGTGCATTTGAAAAATTTGGACGCTGAAAACCCATCAGTAAATTTTGCGAACACAAAACATAACACAAGCTACGAGAAACCAAGGACATTCGGACAACCAGTGCAGCGAGGGCAAAGAGGAGGAAGCAGATACCAAGGTACGCATCCGTATTGTGCAAATTGCAGCAAACATCACATTAAAGGACATTGTCCAGCATTTAACAAGCATTGTGATGCCTGTGGGCAGAAAGGACACTTTAAGCATTCAAACCTATGTCAAAGTCGTGCAGCACCACCAAGAGGTCATCAGAGAAGTCGGAGAAATTTCAGAGGAAGAGGACACCCTCCGCGGCGCTCGCGAGTATATTATGCCGAAGACAATACACCTCATAGCAACTCTGAGCTAGAAGAGATGTTTAATCAGTGCACAGTACAAGATGTGTGGACCGCGAGTACAGATACTAATTCAGAGTCAACCGGTGATTGGAAAGTTACATTTGACATTGGCAACAAGAAATTAACTTTGGACATTGATAGCGGTGCACAGTGCAACATATTATCCAAAACAAGTGCCGAGAAATTTTCGTCCGTTGCTCCGATCACTGATAGTAACGTTATTATCAATGGCGTAAGCACCAAAGTTAAAGCATTTGGACAGATAAGCTTACCATGCAAATACAAGGACACAGAAAGACTAGTTAGTTTCCAAGTGATTGACAATCCTCGACCCTTACAGTTACTTGGTAGGAAAGACAGCATTCTATTTGGCCTGATTGCAAGAGTTAACAGTGTCAATGTCAGTACCGCTACTGAGCAATTAAGGAAAGACTATGCAGATGTCATTGGACAGGACATTGGATGCCTTCCTGGCGAATACGAAATAAAAATCGACAAAACAGTGGCACCCGTAATTCACGCACCAAGAGCTATTCCAGTAGCTATTCGTGATCAAGTAAAACTTGAGCTTGACAACTTAGTTCGTTGTGGCATCATATCTCCAGTAACAGAACCAACTCCATGGGTCAACAGTATGGTATGTGTGCGGAAGAAAAATGGCCGCATGCGAATTTGCATAGATCCATCAGATCTCAACAAGGCAATTATGCGTGAACATTATCCAATGAACAGTATTGAAGATATTGTGACAAGATTGCACGGAAGCAAGTATTTTTCAACCTTGGATGCTAACATGGGCTACTATCAGATCAAATTGTCTAAGACCAGTTCTATGTTAACAACATTTAACACACCCTTTGGAAGATACCGATACCTACGTATTCCAATGGGGTTGAAATGTTCCGGTGAAGTTTTTCAGAGGGAGATGGTGACTCATTTTGGCAGCATGGAAGGAGTAGAAATCGTAATAGATGACATATTAGTTCACGGAAAGACCTTGGAAGAGCACACTGACCGACTCAAAAAGGTATTGGAAAAAGCCCGAACCATCGGATTGAAGTTAAACTCAGCCAAGTGTGAACTTGTGAAACCGGAAGTTGACTATGTTGGCCATCGTCTCACAGGAGAAGGCTTGAAACCATCAGCAGGCAGAGTAAAAGCAATTCTTGAGATGAAGGACCCAAAAGACAGAGGGGAACTTGAGACAGTACTTGGTATGTTAGCTTACCTTGCCAAGTTTATTCCAAGACTAAGTGAACTCACAGCTCCGCTACGGAAAATGAAAACAAGTGAAACTTGGAACTGGGACGTTGAATCGAAACAAGCATTCACTAATGTCAAGAAAGCACTAACCTCTACAGATGTCTTGAAGTATTTTGACGTCACTCGACCAGTGACTGTTACCGTTGATGCATCAATGAAAGGCTTAGGAGCAGCGATTTTGCAGGAAAATGGAGTTGTGGCCTATGCATCTCGAGCTCTAACCTCAGCAGAACAGAGATACGCGCAAATCGAGAAAGAGATGTTGGCGGTAGTCTTCGGATGTGAACGTTTCCACAAACTGCTGTATGGGAAGTCTAATGTGACAATAGAAACTGACCATAAACCACTGGAAACCATCATGAAAAAACCCATTCATACAGCACCAATGAGGATACAAAAAATGATGTTAAGATTACAGCCTTATGAGTTCAATCTCATCTACATTAAAGGCAAAGAAATTGGATTGGCAGACTGTCTGAGCCGACTACCATTAGAGAACAGTGACGAAAGGCTGATAGATGATGAAATGATGGTCATGGTAGCTGAAACCTTATCGTATACAAACCATGAAACACTAGTCGAATCTACGAAGAAAGATCAACAACTACAAATTCTGAAACAAGTTATTTGCCAAGGATGGCCAGAGAGGAAATGTGATGTACCACTTGAAGTCATGCCATTTTGGGACTTTCGTGATGAACTATCTACTTACAATGGACTCATCTATCGTGGGGAGCGTACAGTCATACCGTCAGAACTAAGAACAGTAACATTGAAGACAATCCACAGTTCTCACCAAGGGATCCTTAAGAGCAAACAGAAAGCTAGAGAATTCGTGTTCTGGCCAGGAATGAACAAACAGATTGAAGATGTTGTCAGCAGATGCAGTGCATGTTTAACACATAGAAACAAACCACAAAGGGAACCAATGATGATTCATCCTATACCTTCACTTCCGTGGAGCAAAGTTGGAACCGATTTATTTGAGCTTGATAATCGTCATTTCCTCATCCTAGTTGATTACTACTCAAACTTCATTGAAGTAGCAGAGTTAGAAAGGGACACCAGAGCGAAAACTGTCATAACAAAGATCAAGGAGTGTATTGCTCGTTATGGTATAATGGACATATTAGTGAGTGACAATGGTCCACAGTTTGCATGCCAAGAATTCAAAGAGTTTACAAGAGCATTTGGGATCGACCATGTCACATCATCACCATTACATCCACAATCAAATGGACTTGCAGAAAGATCAGTACAAACAATCAAGAACATCTTAAAGAAATGCACAGAGTCTGGAGATGATATGTACTTAGGGCTACTTGATCTACGCAACACCCCCAGGGATAACGAAATCGGATCACCAATGCAACGTCTTATGTCCAGGCGAGTTAAGACACTGATACCCATCAGTGACACATTGCGAAAGCCGTGCATTATAGAACCAAACCTAGTATCTACTCGTCTTATGGAATACAAACAGAAGCAAAAATTCTATTATGACCAAAGTGCAAAACCAAGACCACAGTGTGAACTTGGAGATTCCATACGCATTCAAACACCTGATGGTTGGAAACCAGCAACCTACGTGTCAGCCTCTGTACATCCACGTTCTCATATTGTTGAAGCTGGCAGTCAGGGAAGAACGTACCGCAGGAACAACTGTAAACTGATGAAGACAAGGGAAGACCCGCATGTGATCCAACCCAAACATGAAGGATTTGCGTCGCCCACTCTTGAAGTTCCGATCCTGAGAACTCCATCGGCAAACCATTTACCACCAGCAAAGCCTAAACCAGCATTACCAGAGGAGAAGCCAAAGGTTGAGCAGAAGTCCGAGCCAGGACAAGCACAAGATACACAGCGAAGATGTACACGTTCCGGACGAGCCGTCACAAAGCCAAAGTACTTATCCGACTATTCCGTGTGATTATCTATTATGGGAAAGGGCATAATAATCCCTAGTCAGTTAAAACTCATTTGTTATGTTAGTTAATTACGTTTAGTTGATGTTACACTAGTCAGTGTATTTCTAGTCATTCTGAAATTTGTCCAGCCTAATTTGCAGTAAGAACAATATTGAACATTGGATCTGATAATATTTTATTTGTACAACTCATTTGAATTAACTTAACTATGTATTTCATTCTAATCTCCAATTAACACAATTATAAGCTAAATATAAATCAGAGTGTTGAATTTCATAAAAGGGAGGATGTAATATAATCAGAATTATCTTGTGTACGATCTGTTACATTGTTGGAACTCTCTTATGTAAGAAGTTGAATAAAGTTAGTTTATCCGGTTATGCAACATGGCTGCATGAGTTATTACATATACGATACCAAAGAACGATACTGTCTTTAAGAGCGCCATTTTAGCATTTTATCCGATTTATGTCTTAAGATTAAAAGAAAATTGTTATGGATGATGTTTATTTTGATTAAAAACACAATTACTAATTTTTTTTCACTTTGCTCCAACGGCAGCATGAATATAAAAGGGTGTGCAGAGTCGTGCGCACTCCAATTATACTCAGCCTTGAATGGAATGACAATGTCTTAAGTATTGAATTAAATATCAACCTTAAAATTACCACCAAATGTCTTTAAACCTCCAATATTCCAACACCCGTTATAGTTTTAAGACTTTTATCTAGACTTTGCATGAAATATAATTTTACTTGAGTTGGGAGGAATCAGCACCGAAAGTCTGATTCCAACTTACCATAATTTTTACATTGTTGCAGAAAATAACACAGTGAAAAGATTAACAAAAATATAAAGAAATCAATTGTCTCATAGCTGTTAAGTAATTCATGGTATTTTGGCGGTTAAGTAGCATGGACATAAAAGGGTCAATAAGATGAAAGATGAAGTGTCAATTAAAAGATAAACTTCCATCTCTGATTGTGCCTCGGGTGAGATTTAGTCTGCGCGGATTTGAGAAAGTTTAGCACAGCTGTTACAGAATTAATTTTTAGAGTTATTTTGCACAATAATAACAAAAAGTCCGAAAAATTAGGTTACACACCGTGACACTTCTATCTTGATCGATTTCCGTCTCAGCAAGGTGCTCTTGGTATTTCACTCTGGTAGCAGGTTATGTTTTTAAATGATACGAGATAATAGAAATAATGACATTTAATAAATATATATATATATTTATTTATTTAATCCGATACCGATATTGACATTTGATGAAAAATAAAATGTTCACAGAATTAATCAGGAACATGTATCTTTTGCTCAAAAAAAAGTTTTCATCATCCATATCATTGTCGTAGGGAAATAGTACTTTGGTCCGTAAAAATGAAAAATAAATGAATATGAAATGGCTGATTTCTCAACATTAAACGTAAATCCGTATCATAACAAACGCAAATCGATTTTTCGTCAAACGTCGTTTTCTCTGATCTTGATAGTTGTTTTAAATGACACAAAAGAATGAGAATAAAAATATCTAATAAACATGTAATTATATTTACAATGATATTATAAATGACAGTGATATAGAAGTACATGTACATTATTTACAAAATTTATATAGGGGGAAATGCTTTGCAATCTTAGATCGTATCATATCAATTGCGTAGAAAAACATGTTTCGTCCATACAACCATGCAGAGAAAAAAATCAAAACGATTAAATATTAGATGATACGCATACATATATTGTATTGTTTATTAGTCAACAGCTGTACAGCTCATAGACATATACAATTAATATACACATGTTATAATACATATACTGGTCACTTGAAAAAGGCAAGTTTATACATGAAGTTTTCTGATTACAAAAGCATTCTTATTATATTTACCTAAATTGCACAAATCCTTTACATTTTGTGTTGACAATAATAGAATAAATACGACACCTTAATTACATATATCACCGTGTGAAATGTACCCCTTGGACATGACACCTTTTCCCTTGTCACTCGCGTTAAGTGACTTGGATCTGGACACTATAAATTGACACTCAGTTTATCTAAGTAATCCGTTAACTGAAGTAACTCTTTATATTTACTTTTCTATTATTCTCTATTGTTAAAACTGTATTTCGTTATTTATAAGTAATTGTTGGTCATGTTCAATTATTCGGCAGTTGGAGAGCGACGGTCAAGGCGCTCGTACCACCGACTCCCGGCCTCGCGGAATACCGGTAATGTAATAAGTTTGCGGGGTTTTAATAAATCTTGTAAAACGAATACCGATCGACTTGTACATTTCCGTGGGTCACAATTGGTGTTAGAATCCGGCGTATCAACTCTTTAGCTTGATACACGATCCCATGAAGTATCTCTCAGCTGAATTCCCCCCAATGGATTCGTACCAGTGCTCGTATGGACCAGCGTGGACTACGCCTGTGAGTTACCCGACGCATGCACAGTACTTCGTACATAAAGAGAATCCTGCTTGTATAAGGTGTGGACTTGCTCATCACGTATGGAATTGTGTTGCACGGTTTGCTAAGTGTTTTAAATGTGGAAAGAATTAACATTTTGCGGGGATGTGCAAGACACAGAAAATTAACCGCCGAAGTGACGTTCACGTCATTAAAGTCGTAGAGACTCAGAGAACAGATTGTGCGACACAAACAGAAAAAAGAAAATCGGAGAAGAAATTTCAACGCGACAGAAACCGGATCGACGAAAAACGTTTATTCCTTGCGGAACTTCCTTTTTCCAGGATAAAAGACTCTCAATTCAATGAAGAGCTTACTAAGAATAAACTGGATAAATCAACGTTTTGCGGGAATATATTAACCACCAAACTGCAAAAGCAAAGTTATTCGAAAACCGTCATTTTGTAGTGCTGGCTGAGTTACAGAAAAGAGACAAAGAAATTCAGCAGCTAGAAGAACAAATACGACACCTTAATTAGTAGCACGCTACGTGACAGAGAAGAAGAACTAAAGGAAAAGACAAAGACAGGTGATTCAAGGGGACACTTTCGTAAAGCTGCGGTGAATTCGACTCATGCTCACAGACGGTTCGAGTCTACCAGCAATTGGAAGTGTGATGTACCCAGTTCCAGAATGGGCCGAGGAGGAACAAGTACCATGTTCCACAGCAGTACGTTTCTTCTGAATACGGGGACGTGTTCATTGGGAGGAAGAGGCAACTATCTTGTGATTTGATTTGAACATATTTTATTGTGTAAGTAACACAAAAGGATCGGAAACAAGTTCTTGCAACTTACAAGTTCCTCTCCTAATGATAATACATACAATATATATACAATTGTCATAGTACATGTAATATTACATGTTACTTATAGTTATTGCCTTTATAATAATTAAATCTTGTGAAATGTACCCCTTGGACATGACACCTTTTCCCTTGTCACTCACGTTGAGTGACTTTGATCTGGACACTCTAAATTGACACTCAGTTTATCTAAATAATCTGTTAATTGAAGTAACTCTTTATATTTACTTTTCTATTATTCTCTATTGTTAAAACTGTGTTCCGTTATCTATAAGTAATTGTTGGTCATATTTAATTATTCGGCAGTTGGAGAGCGACGGTCAAGGCGCTCGTACCACCGACTCCCGACCTCGCGGAATATTGTAATAAGTTTGTGGATTTTTAATAAATCTTGTAAAACGAATACCGATAGACATACATTTTCCGTGGGTCACACATACAAAAATAAAGCTTGTATCACTATTTCGGATTTTCCCCTTAAAGTAATGTATGAGAAAGAACAAAATAATGAATTAAATTTCAGACTAAGTATAACGGCGCATTTACAACTAACTACGTATACATACAGATGGATTCCCTATTTTTATAACATGCGTGCAAGCGTACATTGTAGGCATGTGCTTGTGTTTAAGCTTTTACTTGTTAGCATCCTTTTAACGTATCAATAAGGGTCAAATAATTGCATGTAAAATCATTGATTTTTAATCGGGGGCATGTTCAGAAACTAACCTAAATTAAGATGTGTCTCAGATTTACAAGTATCTTAAGACACAACTTAGTCATAACAGTTTCTCGAAGCCGTTCTAACCTACGACACCCTAGTCCTCAATAAACTGAAAAGTAAACATGTAGATTGTGAACCACCATTTCTTGAAGTAAGAGGAGCTGATATATACACTATGTCATAGTATTTTAAAATATAAATAAGCACACAAACAATAGATCTAGATGTACATGTATTTGGATGTTATCGGAAGAGGGAATACATGTACCCACCTTTACATTCTTTTCTTTAGTTTTATTGGAATCTTAAATATAACTAGAGCAAAGCTCGTTGCAAAGCAACGAGTGGGTCTTCCGTTAATGTCGAAAGTAAAGCTGGAAGTTCCTGTAAGAAGCAGAGCTCTTAAACCAATAACAAGAGTACCTTAAATAATAAGATAAAATCAAAGGCCTGAAGGGCCATAATGGCTTACGGGTTTGATATGACTATATTTACATGGATCGAGTATGATTCCCTCTATTTCTAACGGAAACTTTAGTTTATTTATAGCTCTATAGAAAGTAACTAGGTACATGTAATTCATAGATCTATAAAAATTAACAGGACCAATATCAACATGCCCCATTTGTTGATTGCATGGTCGAACCTTAGTGACCGAAACAGACAGGATTGAAATCTAGACGCCTCTTTTATCAATTGATTGAAACCACCATTGCTTTTAGGAAAATCATAGACTGCATAAAATAATAATGATGATGTCAGACTCAAACTCCAATATGAGACAATTTGTTTCTTTCTTTTATCCAACGACTGAAGAATATTAACTGTAAATTCATTCAACTATATAGGACACAAAAACACTTAAAACCAACGTGCTCTCAAATAGCAGTATTATGACCTTGTATTCCTACACACTATGAACTTGCGCGAGAGTTGGTGCACGGTGCGACGTAACAGCGCCATAGGCAGCGCCAACTCACTGCGCGTAAAAATAATATAACCAATTGATGAAATGTACTGCATGTTATGTACTATAATTAGTGAATTCTCATTAAATCTACACCAACAAGTATAATTCTATTTTATTTGTATTTCATGTATATTTATTCATATTTTTCTGGGTTTTTTTCTACTTTTTTAAGAGGCTGACCTTCACAAGCTTTTATAAGAAATATATATTCACAAGGCAGTTCTAACACCTTCTGTTTTATTTTTTCCCCCTTTGTACAGAGATAAACTTTTTGGAGGGGGGGGGGGGGGGGCAAGAAACAGGCAGAACCATGCGCGGATCTAGAGGGGGGGGGGGTCGGGGGGTCCCGACCCCCCCCCCCCCCTTGAAAATGAAAATTTATTAAATTTACATAGTAAAATTATCGCGAAAATATGCCTCGGACCCCCCCTTGGCAAACACAATTATCCTTCGGACCCCCCCTGGAAAAATTTTCACGATCCGCGCATGAGAACTATGAAATTACAGCAAACTTGTTTTGACACCAAATTTAATTAAAATTAATTACTGCACTATAACTTTGCAGTCAGTCTCTCTTCACATGACATGTGCACAGAGTCATTTTTTTTTTATATATACGATGTCTCTATGTTATAGTAATGTGACATCGCTTCCGTATATGACTTGCAATCAAGCTTAACTGCATATTTTTTTCTCATTTGAGGTCATTTGGTCTCAAGTTTCCAATATTTTTACGACAAATAAACAGTTCAATCATAGCACAACCAAGGTAAGTCCATCGAGCGAACATTGTGCTATTTTTAGATCTTGGAAAATCCCCAACATTCGATAATGGCGGAGGTGTCGAAGAAGGCACATTATATTAAAACAAGTAGTAATTGCCCCTCTATTTATGCATTTATTACCGATTTATAATCCCAGTTTCAATATATCTCAATCATTAGTTCAGTTCTTTAATCGTTAAACACTTTCCCCCTTGCTGAGATCGATGTCGATCGAAGTTAGCGACGCTGTCTGCGGGTGCAAACGTTTTTATGAAGATTGAACGAAATAACGACAACTTTACATTAACTTATCACTGTTAGGATCTGAAATAATTGGGAAAAGATTTTTTGCTTATAATACATGTAAGTATGCATAGCGGAATGCATGGCGGTACTGTGTGATGCATGGCGGGGACCTATACCTTTATGCAAAAACGGCCTAGGGAAAACACTGCAGCTGATATTCATTCGCGTTAGATTTCGAGTTTGTTTCAATAAAGTCAATTCATATTGGTTACAATAACATAAGTGATAATAACATATGGAAAATATAATCTTGCTTAAAGATATTTATTATGAACAACAAACAGTTAACTTTGCAACATTCGAATAGAACTATTTTTTGTCGCGCATGTTCAGATAACTGAACTCTTTGCCGTAAAGATTATCCGGCAACTAGATGGCCGTAAGCCATAAAAATCCAATTATTCCTGGTACGACTTAACAAAATACGAATGATTTTAAGTACGACTTAACAAAAACCTTTCCGATTTCAAGAACGACTTAACAAAAAAAATCCGAATGTGTTACAGTACGACTTAACAATTAATTTTTAGGTACAAGTTGATTTAACCAAGAACTTGATACTACTTTCTTAACCAAAAACGCGGAATCAAAATTTCCGGAAAAATCATTTTTTGAACTCGTTTATCTCTGTAATGCGCTGTCCGATTTTAAAACGGCTTTCAGTGTTAGATTCAGCTAAATAAGCTCTATAAAACACATATTCGTTTTCGATTGGATCAGAAAATTCATTTTTTCGAAAAATTTGATTCCCTTCCGGTTTCGACCGGAAGTGACAGATTTTCATTTCGAGCCTTATTACAGAGAAAAATCGATTAAATCATAACCATTGAAAATTTCAAGCCTGTATCTTAAAGCGTTTTTGAAAAACGCCGCGGACAAAATGACTTTTTGAAAATTTTAAAAATGACGTCACGTAGAAACAGAAGTGACGTTTTCAAAGAAACTTCACAAACTTTGAGGTATTATAGTTGCACACAATCTCTGAAAATTTCATTAAAATCGGTTGTAAACTTTTTGAGTTATAAAGCCAAAAAGGAGTCAGAAAAAAAAATAAAAAGAACTAGACACGATCTCGTTGCGAGCAACGAGGAGGTCTTCCGTCCGATTTTTAAAAGGTAAATCACGTCATCGACTTTAATTTTCGACAACAAAACATGATATGGAAATAGGAGTGAAGTACTAATGCTAACCTGTAATGCTTTTTATAAGTTCTCTTACGTTGCTTTTTTAAATACTTGCATTTCTTTCAATTGAAAAAGACAAGATTAAACTTTTTTACCTCTGGCCCCTAATATCCCTAGTTAGGTAACGCATGAGAAAATCATTATATTGTAAGGATGTATAAACGTATTATACCTAAAGTCTGTCCCAAGATATTTTTGCCACACATTCTCTTAAATTATTTGATATTTGTAAATATCTCTTGTTTCAGACGATGTTCATTCGATAGTATGAACAAATCCCAAGATTTCCCTTTTGAAACGCCCCCTCTAGCTTGTCAGGTTTTAATACACGGCTAAAAAAAGAACGTCTACGGGGATTTTGCATTGCATCAGCCATTATAAAGCCCGGATGATAACTTTAAAAAAGTGTGCTAGATATTCCGAAAGACTTCCGAATTGAGAAAAGATGTAAACATTCTCCATTATAAATCTCCGTAGGAAATCTGTTTTCGATCCTGTGAATGTTAACGAAGGAAAAATGGTAATTTGTAAATGAAGTTTGACCCCTAAAAACGTTATTACCTAATTACGTAACACATGTTAAAATCAATAGATTTCTTGAATACATAACAGTTGAGATCGACACAAAATTTTAAATTTTGTTTAATTCATGTGATTTTGAATGACAACAGTTGTGAATGGAATTGGAGATCATTGTGGAGAAAAAGCAGGTGTTGAAAATAATTAATGCACATGATCATGCACATGACAAATAAAGTGTCTTACACATAAAAAGCTGCTTGGTCCGATTTTCAATAAAATAATTGTACGCTTTTAAACGATGGTTATGCTAAGTATGTGTGCAATAATATTCGTTGCAATACATGTAGTTTTCCCTGTCAATTAAGCCATATTTCAATGAAAAAATTATGTACTTGTTGAAACTCGTTGAATCCGGATGTTGTTTATTACGGCATGCTGCCCAATCCGGCGACATTATTCAGCCCCTTGACATTTTCCCATCATTTTTGTTTTAAAAAAATTTGTGCAATCCGGATCCTATCTATTCTGTTAACCGGTGCAATGAAAAAGCCTACTGCATATTATTAGTGAGAGTTATCTCCCGTAGTCCGTCCACTTATCGATCGATCGGCCTTCTGCGAGATATTAATGCTCAATTATTGACCAATTTTTCTGTCGTTGCTATTGATTTAAACAACTGTTAATATAGATCCAAAGAAGCAACTTTTTTCAGTTAATACCGTAAAGTCTTGTTATGAATTGCAATTGGATAATTAGATTATAGTTCACCCAATTTTTTTCAGGCCGTGATTCAGGATACTGCGGGAGTAAGACTGCCGATATCGTTTGTTATCCCCGTTGCATGGCTACACGTACAGAGTTGCATATTATTCTGTCAAAATGCTCAATTTTTTTTTTTATAAAATTCTCATTTATATTAATATTTATCTATTGTTTCCCTGCATCAAAACAGTTCTCGCCATCAGGTATTTCAGCCACCTGTTGACTTGTTAATGTTTTGTTTAACAATTTACGGTTAAGCATGCACTTTTCAGGTAAATCGGATGTTTGAAAGATAACGACGATTTAATTCAAGGATTTCCATCGTATGTATTCCGTTATGGATTTATTGTTTGAAAAAAAATATTTAAAATGAAAATTTGTACCGTAAATAAGATCGATGAAATCTAATATAATTCAGAACAATTGAACATTTTGCAAGAATACACGATCAGGACCTACTGCATTAAATGCTAAAATTAATTTGCAACAATATCCTCTAAACCGGATGTTGCCTAATCCGGCCATTTTTTTTTTCAGAACCACCCTCCGCCGGATTAGACAAGTTTTGTTGTGTATTCGCAAAATAATCGACATAAAAGGGTTTTGCGTTCTTTCGCTGCGTGTTTAAACTGGCCCCTTACGTCGAAGCTAGTATGATTGTATTACGACTTTGACATCTGTTTTTTTTATATAATCTATTATAACATATAAAATATACAGCATGACTATTTAAACAAAAATAAAGCAGTGTACATTTGTTCATTAATAGTTTTGATGTTTACGTTGTTTATAATCATTGCAAAACATGCAGGATGAATAAACTCAATCATTCGGAGGATGAAACCCAACGGTTTCCTTTTTTAAACATTCCAATGATGTATTTTGGGGGGTTTTTGTATGCCCCAAATTTATTTTTATTTACTTTGAATATTTCTAACGTTGAAAGGAGAGCACTTCCGTTTAAATACGTCTATAAATTTGTAAGATTATTCATTAGGTTTGCAAGGAAAATTATTTGATACTGTAATGGCCGAAAAATCGGAACATGCAGCTTGAAGAAATTTCTCAACTTATTATACCTCGAAACGTTATTTCAAATCAGGCACCAAACAATGAAGGGAAATGGAAATATTCGGCGGATCCAAATGTTAAAATATTCTTATGATAAAAATTGGTATTTATGGCAAACAGATTAATCATTTTTTATCTCTTAAAATATAATCGCACCTGTGTTTTGTATCCATCTCTTTTAAACTCTTTGTAGCCAAATCTGTCAAAATTCGTGGTCGTTTCACCCTCTTGTTGCAACCCCAAACCCCGCTGAAATGTTCACAATCGATGCGCTGGTGAACGAAAGACTCGACTAGAAAAACTTGCTGCATGGGCCGTCTAACATTATTAATTTTAATGATGAATTCAGAAACTTTTACATTTCAAAAAGTGTCATTTTTTGTTAAGTTACAGGAACATTGTCATTCATGCACATAAAATTTGTACAAATAAAGTTATAAGTTATTCAACCAGTGTTTGAAATTTGAGACCGTTCTTGAAATATTTCGGAAAGAAATTTTAGGGGTCATCCTTTCATCTTCTTATCGGGCCCGTGTAACAAATTTGAGCCATTTCCGAATAAATGTGTGCACAAAATCGTTAATAAAAGAATGCAGGTAACGGGAGCTTTTAACACGGGAACAGGGATTGCTTTAAAACTCATATTTACATGTATTAATTTACCTTGTAAAATTATCAGTCATAGGCATTAGATAACTGATATTGCCTGATTGGCGAATTTGATTTGCCTATTGACTCCATGACATCTACAATTTCGCTTAGTTAAACGTACACATTTTAAAAAAAAATGTATATATTATAAGCATGTACTCCAATCAGGTGTTGTACTTTACAGAACGTTTTTTACGCGATCGCCGAGCGCGCTTCTTTTTGGGGAAGAACAGTCCTAATCAGACAGCAAATACATAATACAGCATACAGACGTTTTTATTAATATAATTATATATAATTTATGAATGAACTATTTAAGTGTGCTTGAATATGCAAATTTTAAAGCCAATTCGATTTGTATTAGACAATTAATCTACTAAGTCTAGTGTTCGCCACTCGATCTTCAACTGTCCGAATACAGTCAAAACTTTTACAATGAATGTACATGTACATTACATTTTTAAAACTCACATATTCTTTCAGAATCAAAAAAAAATAATTAATAAATGAATAAAATCAGCAATGAGTTTGCTTTTTAATGAATCTGACTACCACTGCGAAGAGGTTATACCAATATTGTGACCCTTATTATTTTACGGCCTGAATGTAAATAAAACATCAACTTGTTTAAAAATGGTTTGTTTTATCGTGCCCGTACCTACCGCAAGCATGTAACATTGGACTTCTTAAGCTGCCTTATCTCGAACGCTTTTTAAATATATTTCAACTTTTACTTACTACATCCTGCTTAACTCTCTCTCTCTCTCTCTCTCTCTCTCTCTCTCTCTCTCTCTCTCATAACTCATAAAAATTCTAATATTTTGTTAGCCAAATGAAGTATCACATTATCATAGATATGTGAATATCGCCTATATTTTGTTGAAATTGGTAGTGTAATGCATTTAATTCTCAGCAGCAAAATGTCACAAACGGACACAAGTGAATTTATTTACATTTCAAATCGTACGACTGTAAAACGTACAATTGTATTATATTCATTGATGGCAGCTTTTTTTTCCTTTATTATACGAACTATGATTTAAATCAATGGTTTGATGCATCGTTAACCAATGTAATTGGAAATGAAAATAACAACGAATCAATGGGCATTGGAATGTGTGATAACGTATAAACACGAGAAGCATGTGTCCTACAGTGAATCGGCTGTCCACTAGCGCGGCATCTCCTCGGCCCGTGTTATGAAAATGTACACTCAACGTGGTGGGTTTGAACTGTTAACGTTTGCAGTTTGATAACTGAATTTTATTTTCCAACAATAAAATTGTTTCATGACATAGACAAGAACACAAAGAACGCCTTTTTTTCAATGACAGCCATACTATCTATTTTTTTTTTTTAATTACGAGAGCAAAACAGCAATACTTCGTAGGTAATAATATAGTCTTTTTTTTATTTACTCTTTAATATCGTTAAAATCTGAATTCATTGTGTTTGCAACTACATAAATAAACCCGTGTGTGCATTACAACAATGCGTATATCTTGTGTATTGGATAACGGCAGACCGCTCGCTAGTCCAGCCGCGACCTATTTTCTCGGCCACGGGCAAGGATTGGATACGTATAATTGTTTACATACATGAAGCTCGGAATACAGCTAGCAAGATTTTAAATGCGACTCAAATACATTGCATAGAAGCAATTCTTATACACATAATATATTTCCCTAGAAAAGAATTAAACTGTTTAAACACTTTCCGAATGCAAGCTAGTACACTGTCTATGGTATTAGGTAAAGGTATAATCTTTTTTATTTACTATTAAAATCATTAAAATCGGAAGTTTTGTGTTTGCAGCTACATAAAAAAAACCCATGTGTGCATTACAGCAAGACGCAAATCTTGTGTATTAGATAACGGCAGACCACTCGCTAGTCCATTCGTGACCTATTTCCTCGGCTGCGGCAAGGGATCGGATACGTAATTGTTAACATACACAGTTCGGTATACAGCTAGATTTTAAATGCGACTCAAATGCATTGCATAGAAACAGTTCTTTTATCCATAATGTGTTTCACTAGAAAATAACTAAACTGTTTAAACACTTTTCGTGTGTAAACCGGTACCCTTTATGTCAGTTATACGCACAAATACCCCGTTTATTTGCCAAATTAAACACAAATACATGGTGACAAGTCTGGCTTTTTACACTCATATTACGCAATACCCGAACAAAATATTATTGTAACGACATTAATAAGATCATAATGAACAACTTTTGCCGCGACAGCCATATCGAAATCTTAACCGCTTTTGAGTTATAAAGTGAAAACTTTGAAGGGTTCTAGGTCCTTAATTTGAGGAGCCAGCCCCTTTTTCTAGGTGTCAAACTAAAGGTCTTGTAAATATAAATATTTGTTCTTCTACACGTCTTAACAAAATATTTGTGAGAAAAAAGATAATCTAAGAAAACCAAGCAAAATCACAACGCTTTTTTCATCTCATTTTTCATGCCCTACCGAGCTTTAGCGCCTTTTGTGCCTGAAATTTATTAATGCCTTATTACATATCTACAATCTTTTGTCTATCATTCCTGAAATTTTGAACTAAATATCTTTTATAGTTTTTGATAACTCTCTTGGACAAGCCGACACTCTGAAAATCAAGAAAACGTCGATATTTTAAAAACGGAAATGACGTCATCAACCAAAAAAATTTCCGATCAAGTTAAAACTAATGTCAATTAGATCTGCAAATTTTATTAAAATCGATCAAACAGTTTTCGAGTAATCGCTGACACAAAATCGGTAAGAAAAAAAAAGGAGAAGAATGAGAAAAAAAAACCGAAGAAAAACAATAAGGTCTTCCGTTGGAAACGGAAGACCTTAATAATAATAATAATAGAAAGAAACCGAAGAATAACAAGAGGGTCTTCCGTTGGAAACGGAAGACCCTAATAATACAAACAAAATCCTTTGGGGAAATTTTCACCGGGGTGGGGGTGGGGGTAACTATCGACGATTTTTGACAGAACTTAAATTTGATTATCGGGAAGGGGGGTCGAGGCACATATTCTCTTTCTTTTTTTTTACTAAAATGATCTTTTCTACTAAAATGACAAAAATAAATCATGGTTTTTTAATTTCTGTTAGCTATATTTTTGTGGAAAATGCCGTTATGAAGCCTTATTTGGAGCAAAAATGAATTGTTGTCGTCCTGTACAAAAATTGATTTGCTATATATTCCTTAGAAGAGAAGCAAAAATTAATGATTTTTTAAAATCTTATTTATCATAGGAATTAAGGTAATTTGAAGACTTATCATACTAGCAGGTTTTTGCAGCAAAATAAAATTCTAAAAAATACAACTCATATTGCTTTAAAGTAGAACTATTTTAACAAGACATTGTACTTTCGGTAGGACGTAACTATTTCTTGCATCAAAACAGGTTTAAAATGACACTGCGAGTGAAATATGCATTGATTGCGTAGTCTTAGCTCAAAAGCCTGTCAAATCGTGTTGATTTTAAAGAGCCATGGCTGAGTGGCCAGCAAAGAAATAAACAGGCTTACATCACATTGCTGTTTGACACAACTAACTAAAGTCCAATCTCCTGTTAAATTGGTTCTATTTAGGGCACGCATTTTACTAAACGTATAAAATGTGAGAGGGGATACAAAATTGAGCAGTTAAGATGAATAATAGTCATTGGTGATAGTATATCAAACCTGTACATGTGGGTAGATTTGAATGACCACATGCTATGTGAGGAGATAAAAGACCTAATGATTCTGCAAGGCACTGCTGATCAATCCGTACATAACTGTTAAAGGTGCTAGAGTCTTTGAGGCACAAATCACGCAGCAGTGCATTGTGTGCACCGTGCACAGCTCTTCTTTGAACCCGAAGACTTGTCCATACGCGTCTGTTTGCCCTTTTCCTCTTTTTAATTAGTTTAATTGCCGTAGCCAATAAAATAACTGTTGCTACAGTTATGATATCTTTATCATAACGGAAATTCTAAAGAAATTGGTTAAAGTACACGCGTTAAATAGATAGCGTATGTTTATTTATGTTCATGGAGAAATGTGTTATTAAGTCCAGTGATGAGCCTGTCGACGCTGGGTCAGAAATCTAAATGAGATGCTACTACATGTACTGACCGCGGTGCGTCAGATCATTAGTATGCACTTGATCGCATTTACTTACTAGGAGGAGAATGTTGTAGCGCAGTGTCCGTGCGTATAAAATGAGGGTGCGGGAAACACAGCTCTCCAGTAGTCATCCGATGGCTGTCTTCTGCCTCCTCTTTTTATACAGAATGGGACACGGGCTACTCCCCATGTAGAGGAGGAGACATTCCGGAAACACCTTGGCTATGGCACCCGCCAGGTGTGGGCATGTTGGAACAAAGATCTCGAGGATCTAAACAAATTAAATATCATAACACTCCATAAAACCCCTAGTGCACGTTCCTCCATTTTTATAATGTTCCGAAAAAACAAAAAACACGTGGGAATTATGGAAATGATGTTTATAATCATGTAAGGCTTGTCTTAGCGTGTGGACACTACAGACGTAACACATAACGTATGTTTTAGACTGGTAAGGCAAATCTTATCGTGTGTCATAAGATATGTCTTAAGACATATCCTAGGACATGTCTTAAGATATGTATTAAGATAACATGAACAAAGCCACGGGATTCCAATTAAAGTTTTATATTGCTTATCGTAGGATGTGAACAGCATATTGTCTTACTCTTTTTCTAAATCTAAATTTTGTTTCAATGATTAATTTCCCAACATTTTAATAAATTGTACCCATCAATTGCTGATTCCGACTGCTTTAACTTTAATAAGTTTCTATTGACTTTTGACAAAAAAGAAACGCGTGACCATCCAGTGAAAAATACAGTTTCATTGACAGGTACAGTCAGCTGCATGTGTTACCGGGTGTCCGGGGTTATTGTGCTAATTATACACACCCGAACGGTTTCACGAAAAAACTACATGCTTATTACGGCACGACAAAATCTGTTGATTTAGAATGTATTCTTTTTCTATAAATCGAAGTCATGTCTTCTTAACGGTGTAAAACTTTGATCCAATGTGTATTTGAATAAAGTTCCAATTAGGAAACACCGTAGAAATATTTTCTATAGGCCCCTATGAAACTGACTCCATACAAGATGAATAAAAGATGAGTAAATTGTTGTTTAAATTTGTAATTCATACAGATATTAGTACATTAATAATCAAAAACCATTTGAGGAAGTGTAAAACTCGAGCGCCATTTTGAAACGATTAATTCTAAGAAAGATTCCAAATGAATAAATCTGAGGACACGTTACACACGGTTCTCGGACGCTTTGCCCGAAACGCTTTGTCCAAAACGCTAAACGGTTTACACGGAACGTTTCTCGCACGCCTTTTTGGTGTAGTACGCTTAGGGGTCTGTATTATTAATTTTTTGAAATAGTTTTCAGGATTTAGGCATGTTTGTCTACTTGATAATGCTCTATCACATTACTGAGCTTGTGAAGCAATTTTTGAAGTCGGAGAAGGTTAACGTGTTGCCACATCCACCCATCATACTTTTCAGATCTAGTGCAATACAATTTTTTCCTTTTTCCAAAACTTCTTATCTGGTCGTCGGTTAAGTACGACAAACTTTTGGCTCAGCCGTCAGTACCTCATTGGTCTACCTAAATCAGCGTACCGTGGCGCATTTCAGGATTGAAATATAATGGAGTGACAAAGATAGGGAAAAGTAGCTTAAATGATGAAGATTATAGTTCAAACTCAAGTCTAAAGGAAAATACAAATTAGAAGCAAAACGTGTGAAGTTCTTGGTCAAACACAAAGGCAGATAAGTGAATAAATGTTTTCTTGCTTTGATGACTACATTTCAAGAGACGATAAATCTATAATCATGATTGGAGCTGGTGTGCCAACATTTTTATACAGAGCTTGCCTTCAAAATTCAATTACAGGTGAGTTTTAGCACTAATTGGAGTAATAAAAAACTGAAAGCGATCAAAATCAAATGCAATAGTTACAAGTATCATCCATAATTTGGCCCTATTGCTCGGTCCTTCCATATCTTTGTATTGCTTTGCTATGACGGATCATGAAAAGAATTTTTTAAAAAGAAAAGAAATATGTGTAATAGAGGTCTTCGGAAGCATTCAGAAATCCCATTAATACTGTACTAAGCTGTTAGCTATTTGCTCTGAAGTATGATCAGCAAAAGCTAAAGGTACATGTAAAATAAGTGAATGAGAAAGAAAACTTCTAGTCTCCGTATGGAGACAACTTAGTTTTTAGTAGAAACTGTGTTTGTAATAAGCAAAACATTACATATCGAACAACCCTCGTATGATATGTGTATTGTACGATATCTCAAAAGCATTCGACTCAAATAGTGAAATGAACATTACATCCATTCAAAGTAATATCCGCGGTTTGTGCGTATCCCGTTCTGCTACAATACACGTTCATATAGTGAGCAGCCCTCGCATTATACATTTAGTTAATATGTTGCTGAAAATATGCAAACAAAAATTTTGTAACTTATAAAGTAAAAAAAGCGCCGTCAACATTATCTTATGTGTAATTTATAGAAGACAATAATAAATGATGCAGTATACATGCATCTTTATGTAATATATAGTGTATGTTATACAATATGAGTGGGTGCTTGTGTTAAATCTGACTACTTTGTATTTTGGTAAATTGTGGTATTTGTTAAATATATAACATAGGATTTCACGTATTTTTTTTCAACTTAATGAAATCAGTAATAACTGATAAAATGTGTAAAAATAGTGTTGTACACAACAAACAAAATTGTAAATATTTATTCATGCGTACACTGTTTAGTAATAATGTATATTGTATGCTCAAAGGGGTCCTGATTTGAAATAATCAAATGTATCTACGCAGCTTTACTAATCATATAAATTTTATATGAAGATATCTTTATATATTTACGTGCTCTAGTGTCTTTGCCTGTGATAACACTACGTATCGATTTCGTACTACGAGTATATATAACCCATAACTTCAAATGACGCCAAATTGAGGCGCCAGCGGGGTTTGCTTATTTATTTTTAAATAATAGTTTATAATTATATACATATATATATATCAATTTCGACGGTGGTTCTGCGTGTTGAGATACTAGAAAAAGCTGATATGTTTTGAGGATGACCGAATAACAAAGACACCAAATGCGCTATTGATTTGGGCGTGGTGGAATCACATCTTACGAATTTCTTCTCGGAAATATGGAGAGACTCCTTGGAGAACGTACCAAGACCGATTTCGGCTTAGAAAATTATATAACGCTTAATCTGAGCAAAGCGGAAAGATCACACATGGCTCAACTTAGAGCAGGGATCCTACCATTAAGAATCAAGTCAAGACGTCCTCCAAACGAGCGATTGTGTACTCTTTGTACCCAACACGTCATTGAAAATGAACTACACTTCGTGTTGGCTGTCCGTTTTATAACCAGTGTCGCATTGAGATCCTTGGCAAACAGCTACTATCACAAGCACTATTGAACTGTGATATCGATAGACAATACACGTTTACCTATTTAATGAGCCATAAATTTACACAATTATTAAAATTCGTTTTAAAAGCATTCCGGATTCGAAGACAATTTCTTTATAGATAATTTATTCATTTGAGGATATTCACTTTGATGTAACATTGTAATTTAATATGTACCATAACCCCAATATAAGCTAATAATTTTTACACCTTGTATAACTCGTGATGAACTATAATTGTTAATATTACCAAGGATGACTTATAGGCCCAATGGGTCGGGTGCCCAATATTCATGTACAAATACTACCGGTAGTTATTATAAAGTTTGTTTCATACGGCACAATTGTACATAATATGCACATGTCACTATAATAAATAATATACTTACTTACTTATAAGTAGTAAGGAATCATTCTTTGAATATTATGAGATAATTTCGGTCGGGGCGTGATCAAATCTATCATAAAGCCCATCAGGCTTTATTGGATTTGACCACGCCCCGACCAAAACTATCACCTCATAATACTCAAAGATCCTTTTTCCTTAAATATCGAATTCTAACGCAACATCACGAGGGGTACATTTCCGTACGATGGACTGTTGTGTGAAGTGACGTTACTTGCGTTAGCAAATTAAAATGTCGTGTTGTGTATAGGTAATGTTATCTTTGAAATGATAATCAATCCTCTTTGTTCAATGTGTTTTATGTTGGCAGAATTACCAATACGCTAGTCAGCATCATACAATTTTTAAATCCTTTAAACAATGTACAGTTAGAAAATTGCGTTATCATTGGTGAATGAAAACAAATGGAGAGAGAGAGAGAGAGATAGAGAGAGTTGTAGGAATGCATCCACTGCGAGATAAGTTGAAAAAAAGGTCACACCTATTCAACTTTCACGATCCACATAGTCACACCCCCTCCCCCCGATAAAGACGGATTCTAGAAGAACATATTTAATATACTGCTTGTCGTTGCTTTCCTGACCCAAAGTATATCTTTTCATTTCATTTTTTTTTATGGTGACCGACTCAGCTAGAGAGAGGGGGGGGGGGGGGTGGGGCGGGGTGTCACTATATGAAGAATCAAGATAGATAGATAGATAGATAGATAGATAGATAGATAGATAGATAGATAGATAGGTAGATAGATAGATAGATAGATAGATAGATAGATAGATAGATAGATAAACAATGATGGGAATTCCTTCATCTAGCGCATGCGTCAAGAAGATTTAACTTGTAAGGAATTCCCATTTTAATGACCTTTAATGTAGTTGCATTAAGCACAACAGCATTAAGCGTGCGAAATCAGCATATATGTGTTTTGGATTATAAAATTGGTTCTTCTTCCAGATGGCAGAGAAAACCCCAAATCTTTATGATGGGTGAGTTATTTTATAAACTTCTAGTTTTGATAAAACCAATTGCACTAGCAAGTCCCAATGATGCATTTGATCCGAGGTTCGTGGCTGATGAGAGCTATTCTTTTTTAAACTGAACGTACTTTAACTATGGTGTTCGAAAGGAAAATATAATCCATTGTAAACTTCGTAACTCAGCTAGTAATTTAAATGCTGATTTATATAATCATTTTCTGAGTGACAACCCAAGTTTTGACATGTGTGGAAACTTCCCACTTTTTTATTGAATGTCCAACATACTGTGTTCAAAGACATTTACTAATCCAAAATATAGATTCCTTAAGACTGCCAATACCCTTTTCAGTTCATCTCATTCTTAATGGTGAAACAAAATATTGCAATATTTAAATATGTACATGAATTTATTAAATCTACAAAGAGATTTAAATAATCCATTTAGTCCTTCTTATTGTCCTATACCACAACCTGAACCTGTGTGTATTATTTCTTTTTTTCTAATTATTATCACCAGTGACTACAAATTATAATATTATAATACTGTAATATGTATTATTATACCTATTGTAATTTCTGGTCATATATTTCAAATATACATATATGCATATATTTATCAATGTAATATCTATTGCAATATTATTGTCAATATTGTATGGCACTAAATCTTGTATATATGACCTTGACCTTGTATGTCGCAGAGGATTTATATAGGCAATGCCTGCTATCCCATCCGTTTATGTGATAGATTGCATAATAGAATATTGTATAAACTGAACGCAATACTGATCAGCCAATTTGCGTATGAATAAGAAAGATTGATGAAACCATGCGACATTAATTGAATAATGTTCAAAGATGCACATCACTAAGAATTTGTTAATGACATTTTTGATAAGAGGGGATAAGAGTAAGAACTCACCAGCACATTAGAAAATAAGATTCTAACCCCAGTTACATATTTCATGATTCCATAGGATGCTGAACGACCCAAACTTCCTTTATATTGCTTATTTTGTTGATTTCCATACCAATTTTTTTTCAACCCCCCCCCCCCCCTCGATGCTACGTGCCTGTATGGTTAATAATTTTGCTATTTGTACTCGAAAATTTTAGACTGCTTTTTTCCAACGATAAGAAATTTAAGCATTTTTATTGTACTTGTTATAACAACAGTCGGTAAACTATGGACAGTCAATTTAATAAGATTGAGAGTTAACATTTTATAGAATAATCTTCAATCTACAATGTATGTCATAATTTGTGATTAAACGAATCAAACATTGTGTCAAAGTACCAGAAGTTACACTTGAAACAATTGTACATTTCTAGATGTTAAATATTTTTTGGCAGAATTTTTTTTTTGAAATTCAATATTGTCTAAATGAGATTATCCCTCCTAAATCCACTATTTTTTATTGTCGCATGAACTTCACGCATCATTGATGATAAAGATCTTGATAGATTTTGATGATGCATGTCCCATCTACATTGCAGGAAAATGGATGAAAATTTTCCGCGCGTGCACATACACTGAGAGAGAGAGAGAGAGAGAGAGTGTGTGTGTGTGTGTGTGTGTGTGTGTGTGTGTGTGTGTGTGTGTGTGTGTGTGTGTTCTGTTGATATATATATATATATATATAAATACATATATATATATATATACCCCATATACAAATATAAATGTTAACAAATTATTTCTAAAAAATTTCCAATATTTCATGATATTTTTAATTTTTAATATTTTTACATTCTAATTCATTCTGAAATGTGTCCTATGTTTCTTTGAAATACGGAGAAATAACGGACAAACAGAGGAAAGAAATAAAAGATAAAAATAGATGTAAAAAAAAAAAAGATGGACGTTATTTATAACTAAGAAGAGAATGTATCGTACAATGATTGAAACCTAGACGTACGTGTTTCTTTAACTTCTACCACCTTCTCCTTCCAACATCAGGATAAAATTATTTCAAAATGAATAGATTTGATGTGATGTTTGTAATTGTGATAGATAATTTTACTGTCCAATTTTGGGCCCAGAAGGAAGACAGAGCCAGAGTTCTGAATGATAGGGTACATACATAAATACATAGTACGAGTAATTTCAGGTGCAGCGGTTGGGGTCATTGTCATATGTCTGTGTTACCAGACGAGTATACAGATATGTACATACAATTATCTCTCAACGTGTTATAGATTCGCTGTACGTCTTTTAATTACAACTTCATGCCATTGTTAGAATAAAGTGCATGCATGTATTAACTAGGCCGAATTAGCTTCCAGTCTAAAAATAGTTCAGACTCTGAGAACAAAAAGTTTGCACATAGCTGGTGAAAATCACTGTTTCAACAAAATGAGTCAAATGGAAATTTGATACTTCATACATCTTGGCTGTTTGGAAATGGGGCCAAGTAGGGGATATTCTTCTAAAAAAATATGAAAGAAAGATGTAAATGATGGGGGTGCTAGATGGTACTGGGGCCAGAAAATACTGCATAACAGTTATAATTAGTTTCTTGTTTTCGTTATTTATGATATTTACTCGATAGACAGTAAACATGCGAATTAATCAACATTGTTAGTTGTGGTCATATGACTTCAGGCAAGTAGCTTGGGGGGGGGGGGCTGTCCCCCCCCCCCCTTCTTCTCGCAGCAATTAAAACATTTTGTTTTAAAATTACATATAAAAAAAGTAAATCAACGAGGCCCCCCCCCCCCCACTTTTGGAGCCATGGAAAAAATGGATGTGAAAGGAAGAAAATTAACAGTGAAATTGGTATTATATGAAATCTACGCTGTCCCCACCCCCTCCCCTACGGATCTCGGATTAGGATTTTCATGATTTTGAGAAGTTGCCTTTTTGTGTTGTTTGTCAAGATTTTTTGGACCCCCCCCCCCTTCTTCAATCTCAAACCGATGCTACGTGCATAAACAACAATGATTTATTTGTTTCATTTGGCGGAATCAGTTGGTGACCCAGCCTACGTTAAACTCAGCATGAATTTAACACACACGTACGTGTGTGTTTTTATTTAATTTTTTTTTTTTTGGGGGGGGGGGGTCTTACAAATGCGAATTGTTTGCCTGTTTGTAAAGGCTGATATATAGGAATTTATCTTCGGGGATGAGTGTGTGGAGTATTTTTTTATATCTCGATCGGTACATTTGTACCTCTCGGGTCGTAAAAGAAGAATTCGATCTATCACAAGTAGAAGTCTTAACAGTACTGTTTTTGTTATAATAAATCTATATGGTTGTAAATATATGGAATAGAAAATTAGTTTACATATAACATATATAAATGATTAATTGGTTAAACGACTGTTTTGTAAATTGGGTGGCAGTAGTTAAATACGAATATGCTTGACAAGAAGGATATACAAATTTATTTTTTAAACTTCTATTGACAGCAGTTAGGCTAGTTCCACACAAATATTTTAGAATATTATTAGAAATATCAGTATCCGGTCAATGGCTAAAAAGTACCAACCTGCCCTCAACCCGTGACTTACCCCCTCCCCCGAAACAATCCATTGACGAAGTTAAAATTGTCAATTGTTACATGTACATTGTACATGTAACTAGACGTTCATATTATAGCTCAGCAGAAACACACAGCTACTTCTTATAACCGACCGCCTTCTGACTGGCGGTAGTTATTTAATATATAATGTATAATATTTCACATGTATGAATAATGGAAGTGTATTTAAATATTCTTATGTAATATAAAATTGATTTAAGAAACTCTTAGCGATAAGAAAATATGTTGAAATAAAATATTTCAATGCTTTTCATGTATTTCTCAACAAAAATTCACAGGAACTTGGGGCAAGGAACCACCCCCCCCCCCCAACTCACCCCCACCGTCTTCATTTTTTATTGAAAATGAAGAAAGTGTATTCCAAGTACACTTAAAAATAACCCTGTGAAAATAAATCGTGAAAGCAGAGGCTCTAAAGAAAAACCAATGTCCGCGGTGTTCGTACGATACTAGTACACCGCGTATACCACATTCAGGATATGAAGGGTATTTACAAATACATGTATGTATCATCTGTATACATGTATGTTTACACATAGATTACCTGTAAATAAAATCAATCGTATATAAAGTTATTAAAGAAAAACTGATGTTGTGCATGGGGTGCATACAACCTGTTGTTCTAGGGGTGTATACACCCAAATTACGACCTAAAACATTGACATTTCTTTTTAGGTGAGATTAAGAATAAATTTAATGAACCTCAGTTATGAATACCTGTATTTTTGAAATTGTTTTTATTATCATGCATTTATGATTCATTTTTGGATATTATTAATTGAAATAAGATTGGTTGGGAGCTTTGAATGTTTCCGATTCCGATGTATGAAAATCCGATCATTTTATGTAGATAAATTACAATAGGGCCTAGACATGTAACCCTAACCATAATTTTTACAATGGTTGCTGTCCACCACTAGTAGGTGCCATGAAAACTTCAGTCCACGGAGTAAGAGCCTCCGATGTTATCAAAAATGATGTTTTTACTCTCTTTTATATACTGTAAAAGTTAGACACCGCTTGATAAACACAGCATTAATGTCGACACGAAAGAGAGATATATATATAAATATATATACGTCGTTTTATTTCATTTTCAATTCCCTTGGTGTACAGTAGGGTTTGATTCTGATTTATGTTAAGTAGATGTATTACATGAAGGCCTATATTTTTTAAAGTAGAAGTTGTATCAACACAATATGTTGACAGTGTCAGACCACGTGCGGATGACTCTAACAAATTCAACTCCGGGGTAGGTTGTTCCGATGTTTCGGAGCCCGATGTTTTTATTGTCGTTTTCCCTAACCATAAATTTTACAAATGTAGCTGTCCACCACTAGTAAGTGCCATGAAAACTCCAGCCCTTGGAGTAAGAGCCTCCGATGGTTTTGAGTCAAATGTTCTTTTACCTGTTTTTACATATTATATAAAAACAACATTGTTAAAGGTCGACACCGCTTGATAAACATAGCACTAATGTCGAAACGAAAGATATATATACGTCGGTGTTTATATGTCAATTCACTTGGTGTACAGTAGAAGTTGAATTGTAGGAATGGTTATACATATAACATAAAGGGAAAAAACACGTCAGTTAAATATTTTTCGAAAATGTTATTAAGAAATTGTCTAAACAAATCATTTGCTTAGTTTAAAAGATGTTTTCTATTTCACTTATCTTTCCTATCTATAATCGGGTTAGTGTTGTGGTTTATCATTGCACTCAATACAACTTATCGGGCCTTTCCGGCATAGCTCGGCAGAGATACAAAGGCCTGAGATGTTCCGATTGCATTGCCCTAAAATAAAATGGAGGTCACTGGCACCTTTTGAACAAGTCATTGCCATTTTTGAATTTAGGTCGCCAGTATTAAAACGTTATGTTGCAGTAAGATCTTGCATATTCCATGTGATAAAATATTGCTCTAAATATCAGTACTATAAACCAAGTATTATTCCCGTGTGATAAGTATCCGCGAAATCTGCGAGCAACCTCTGCTCACTAATATAAACCGTCGCGAACCAGTATTCCTAAATTAGTCAAATGTCTGTTAGTTATAATTAATTCTTCTTGTTTGGATAGAATTGAATAGAATTGTGAGATGAAAGTGATGATGTTAAGAAAGGAAGTCCGCAATTTCCTGCTGATCCCAGAAATCCCAGTAGCATGTGATTTTCCAAAATATAACAACATCCCTGCAATAATATAGTGGTGCCAGTAGGGGGCATGCATTGCTAATATACAGTACTCTGAGAATGCTTGTTGAAATCTCTTCACTAACCAATTAAGGTGGTTATATTTAACTAATATATCAAATTCCACAAAATACTAAGCGAAAATCAAATCGGCCAATTAAATGTTTGTTTATAAACTACAACTTGTGTTTCAAATTGTAACGTTAAATTGTTTCATCAAATTGTGTCGTCACTGAACCCATCGTTCCATGCAGTTTCTACTTTCAAGCAATATTTGCCATAGTAATAAACAATGTTTATAAATATGTATATATATTTATACATGATGCATGTAAAATGTTTATGATAAAAGACTGCTTCAAAGCCTTTTATTTGGTTGAGTATATTTATTTAATTTTGGTTTTACCTCCAAGCTTATACAGTATGTTAAAATCTTTTGTAGATCAGAACCAGTACAAAGGCAGGTTCGACGTCTGAGATGTCAGCGGATGGTCAGTAATAAAGAAATTTGTTTTAAGCTGAAAGCTAAACATGTTATATATACATGTAATATAATATTTTACCAAGACCAGACAATATCAACCAGATTCCAAAGTCCCCCCCCCATGAATCTTGGCCCCGAGGTGGAAATTCACTATCTCACACGGGTATATAATGAATGATTATTTTTCTCGCATTATTTTATATATACATGAAAAACAGATGTATGACAACTTTTGTTACGACGTTCAAAAAATTACTTTCGGTTTATCCCTCCGTGTGCTTAAATTCTAATCAGGCACGGGCAGCCCCCCCCCCCCCCCCCACTTTTTCTCGCATGAACTATTTTTTTTAAAATTTACATATAAAAAATAGAATTATCATGGAGTTGCCCCCCCCCCCCCCCCCCACTTTTTTGGAGGATGTAAAAAATTAACACCCCCCCCCCCCACCACGGATTAGGATTTTGAAGATTTTGGGGAAGTCCTAATTTCCTCTTTTTTTTTTGCTTGTCAAGATTTTTTGGATGAGTCTGCCCCCCCCCCCCCCCCCCCCCCCCCCAGCTACGTGCCTGCTAATAGTGCAAGTCATGATGAAAGCACACGACAGTTTTTTCAAAACAAATTCACGAACTTCAAAAAAAAAAAAAAAATTGCCTTGTGGATAATCTCAATCCATCATTTTGCATTTCCACAGTAGTAATACACAGTGTAAATGAAAATCTTACACTGCTGTCTCACATTGGACACACCGGTGATAATGCGAGAAAAATAGAAATCTAACATAAGAATATGTGAAGAAGGAGTATTGTTTAGATATTTTATATTTGACACCATATACAAATTAATACCAATGATATATAGTTCGTTGGATTTTTGAACAAATAATATAAACATTTAATAAAATATAATTATCTGCCCGTCTGTCCGTAAATATCCGAGTATAAATATTTTCGACTTTTTATACCGAACACAACTATGACAGAAGCGCGGGCTTTAGAAAGAAGCAATGATGACGGCCTGTTTTTATTTGGAGAACAGTTTACCAATGGACGTTATCTCCTTCTTATACTTAAATTGGAGGAGACGTTTGAAGCGCTTTTTGATGCAACTGTTTAAAGAACATCGACCGGTTTGGTAAATATTGATGTGGTTTGTTACGTAAAAAGAATAATCTTACCGGGACCTGGCTACGCTCTGGTCACAGTAAGAATGGTTTTCGCCCACCGAAATTCCCGCGCGTAGATGGCGCTCGTGTACTATCAGTTATACTTTCGGAACACCTCGCGTGTTACACTAAAAGAAGTTAAAGTGAAAGTGTGCCTGGAGGTCGAGTGTTTTGCTTAAATTATTATCCCCTGATGCCACAATATTGTTGTGTACCGAATTGTACAAACTATGGGGGCCATAAATTCCCAGAAGACATCAATTTACGACAAAAATGGCGCGTGGCCATACGAAGAATGGACCCCCGGACGAAGCGGTTATGGCAACCAGGAAAATACGATGTTGTGTGTTCCTCCCATTTTAGGGACACGGACTACAAAATCACACTATTAGGTTAGAATATATTTTCTTTTAAACGAATGTCATGTTTTTATTAGTTATTTCTGATGAATACTTTTCATGGGATAAATTTTAATCAACTAGGCCTACAATAAACTATAGGCCATATATTTTGTGTACAAATGCATGTATACTACATGTACATGTATGTTTACATTGGTGAAAACCGCGAGCAGAGTTATTATTCACCTCAACAGATAACAATAATAAACAATCAATATAGGACTGTGGTTGTTAAATGCTTTATTTGATTATTTTTGAATTCAACTTAATTTGTTCATTTGTTTACATTTTATTTCAGTTTATTATCCTTTTATTTTGGCTTTGTTTGCTTTGTGGTTTGTTATTATTTTTCAGGGCCTCAAATAACAGAATTTTGATGATAATGAGCTGGATTTCAACTTCTTTGAACAAATATGAGGATCCATTGGTTCCATGAAACATAAGATTCCAATTTTAGTTCAGAATTTTATCTAAAAATCACTTTATTTTGACAAGCTCTAGACATTTCATGCATGTATACGGTACTTGTTTTGTAATTATCAGTTATTTTATGAATCATACGTACATTTCATTTCTTCAAATGAAAAATAAAAACTGAATTTTATGCAAGAGCTTTAAATTGTACATAAAATTCATTGGTATTATGGAGCACTTTAGCAGAAAAAACTTTTTTTTAAATTTAGGTGAACGTCCACGACTGAATAAAGGAGCAGTGCCTTCGATATTCCCATTTGCCCTTTCTTTATATAGTAATGATTTCCTGAATGATGAAAGCCCTAGATGTTTAAGGAAGAAAAACAGAGAAGGCATGCTTGCTACCAACGACCAACATGCATCGGTATGTACAGAAGTTCAGAGTGTTGTCGAAGTAAAAGACACTCCCGAAATTCAGAATTCTTCATCAATCGAGACACCTGAGGAAGACCTGCATGGACAGTTTGATCAGAGTGTGCAGTGTGAACTGAAAACATTTGGTAAATTTTCTGTCAAAAATTTTGAAAATGACCCTAAGATGATTAAGTATTACACTGGCTTTTGTGATTTTGAACAGTTCATATTTTTTTTCAACTGCCTTGGACCTTGTGTTTCTGAACTGTCCCATCAAACAACACTTATGGATCCTAAAGATCAACTTTTCATGGTACTCATGAAGCTGCGACAGGCTAAAGAAGATGTAGAGTTAGCTCTATTTTTTGGCATATCAGAATCTTCTGTGTCGCGCATATTTAATACAAGGCTAAACTTTATGTATTACCAACTGAAAGAGTTATGCATATGGCCATCAAAAGATATTATTCAACAGTTTATGCCTTCTGATTTTGGACGAAAGTTTCCCAACACACGTGTCATTCTTGATGCTACCGAGCTTCCTATTAACAAACCATCGGATGTGAATGCTCAGAGTATCACATGGTCTGCTTATAAACACAAGAACACAATGAAGACTATGATAGGTTGTACACCAAAAGGTGCTGTAAGTTTTGTCTCTAAAGCATATGGTGGATCAGCGAATGACCGACAAATCATTGAAAATTCTGAGCTTCTTAATCCAGATTTGAAAATGTTTGAAAAGGGGGACAGTGTTATGGCGGATCGTGGTATCATGGTTCAAGACCTCTTCGCCTCCCAAGATGTTTATGTCAACACCCCAACGATGTTGAAAGGAAAATCCCAACTGGATCCACAGGAAGTTATCCGCGATCGCAGAGTGGCATCAAAGAGAATACACATAGAACGTGTCATAGGACTCAGCAAGGGATTTAAAATATTAAGACATCCTCTACCACAGAGCAAATTGCACCTTGGCTCAAGAATTGTTTTTGTGTGCTTTTCGTTATCTAATTTTAGGAAATCAATTGTTGATAGAAATGCTTAATATACTTTTTGTGTGACTAATTACTTCATAATCATATGGACAGAAGTGACAAACTTTCAGACAGAAGTCCAGACAAATCATATTTATAGTTTAATGACAAGTGTAGTTTTCTATACTTAGAAACATGCATATTAAACGCAACAGAGTTTTAATGTATTTTATTCATAATTTCATCATTTCTGAAAAACGGTTTCCTTGATATACCCAAACAATAAAGTTTTCATACCATGTAAATTTACAAAGATTTTCATTTCTTTACATGAACAATGTTAAATTATCTGAAAACTCAACCATCACATGACAGAAATGCAAGTAAACATATTTAGAAACACTTGCAGTACTTAAACTAAGCACTTAACCTTATTTTCTCTCTTTCATCAGATAGTATAACAAATCAAAGAGTAGAAGCAATGAAAGGTCTGAAAAACTTGATGTAAAATGTTTCAAGTTTTGGAATAAGTGACCCAGTACAGTATTCCTCATCATAATTGATTTTCTCAACAAACAAGTCACTGAATGTGTACACAACAAAGTAACATGATTTCTTTTGACAAATGTGAAGTTGACCTTGCACTTGATAGTAATAATTGCTTGTCCTTTTCAAAATAATTTCATTTTTCTCATTATAATCTAAAAATCTGAAATGCTTGCCAGGAAGAATCTTCTCATTTCTTCCTGAATATGGACATTTAACTTCTACAAGACAATCATCATACAATAATGCATCTGGTGTTGCACCTAAAAATGGTTTAGATCTTGAAATACATAAACCAACTGGTCTTGTTTTACAGCTGTATCTTGACTCAAATGACTTCAGAGCCTTTGACTCATAATTTTTACCATGTGCCAAGGCACTGTTTTGCATAGCATTGTTAACAGACATCAGATTTTGACATAGTTTTGTGATATTTCTTCGTGAAGTAAGCTTGCAGATTTCTCCAAATCTTGAAGCTGTCAGACGCCAGGATCTGTGATGAAACCATAATTTCGAAGATGCTTGTTGTCGAGTTTCTTTTTCGATTCTCACAACATCTGCTTCAGTTATCTATTTAAAGTTTGAAAGCATATTTATTTTTTTAGTGTTTTCTCTTTACTGTAAAGATCAATTATTTACTCAAACAAATGGAAGTCTTTTACAGGTTAAGAAAGATTCAAATCTTATGTAGATCTATACTGTGACTTTTTTTTAGCCTAGCAAAGATCTTTGATAGTTTGTATAAAAAAAAATTTACCTTGTTTGCTTCATCTACCCAGTACTCTGTCACTGGAATTCTAGTATAATAATGGTCAACAGCTGCAACCTAAAAATTAAACATTTAAGTAAAATTGGTCAGAATTATAAACAGGATAATGTTTTAATCTTTAGGCATGTATCTGGTAAAGTTTAGGCTTGAGCAATAATCATTGGGACACATTCAAACAAATATAACTTTTGGCCAGTTAAGATTTACTTACTAATAGGTTTACAAAGAAATGAAAGTGTTTGTTTTTTTAACGTGTTAATACAAGGAGCTAGATATGCATGTAAAATAAATTATTGTTTAAGAATGGCAAGCAAACAGACCTGTATATTAGCCTTTCCGAAAAGATATCGGAGAGCAATATCTTCTGACGTCATGGAACAGTAGTTGATTAGTAGACTTCTAACATAATCTTGGTAACCTGGCACTTTACGGAATTTTGCAGGACGCGGATCTTCCAAGGACTCATCAGAAGGCCTTTTCCTTGATGGAATACTTTCTGCATCCACTGGGACCCCTATTAATAACCACAAATCAAACATTTATTTCATGTACAAAATGATATTTGGTATTTATTAAATTTAGAAGTACTTAACTAATAAAAAGTGTTCAGTTGAGCTGCTCTATAAATTTAGCCAATGACAATTATACAAATAGATATTGTACCTATGAACAGTTTAAATTTTCAATAATTATAGGTCACTCAGAACTGATGGAGAAAATAATCAACAGTAAAAATGGAAAGACTATGTTATGAATAATCTTTGGGATACAAAACACAAAATAAATACAACTTGGACTTTGGTAGTTAACTTGGATATCTTCTGGTTACATTCCTTAGTTAATAGTGTATACTATGTGTCCAAATAAAATGAAAATATCCTATTACATGTATATATACCAATCCAATTTTGCAATTTGTCTATTGTCCTTACCATGGTAGGTTGCTTTTGGCTTGTGAAAAAGCTGCAGATTTTCAGTGCAGCTTTTGTCTATAACAACACTTCCTGTTTCTGTAAAATGCTGCAGCATGAGTAGCACAGCAGCTAAGTGCTTGCAGGTGCCATGGGGTCCTTTTCCAGCTGGACACTCGCAGTCACTATTCAAGGTATCACCTGTACTTTTGTCCATTTTCAGTTTATAGTTATAAGAAACCTATAAAGTACATTCTTGTTAACAGATAGTTTCAGATATATTGGTTTTCCATAAGAAATAATTTCCTATGGTCTATCAAATTACCCAATTATTTCATGCGGCAATTCTGCAACTTTTTAGAACCTTAATATATTACTGATATATTATGATACAGATTTTTTAAAATCAATTTTAGGTCTTTTGAACTTGATGACATGGAGGTATATATATATTTACAATATTTTGCTATGCTTTAATGAAACTGTTACCTTGTTTTTCATTGCTGCCCCGACAATCCCTGTGAAGTAGATGCTGTTGTCTTTAACAGTAACAGAACATGCCTGCACTCTATTCCCTTGAAACATGGCATTACCCTTTGACACTGCCTTGATGTCCTTTGTAAATTGCTTATCACCTGAAAATATTTAAGAAATATAGACATTTATAAAGCACAACAATACTAAAATGACTTAATTATCACTGTGAACAACAAATTTAATGCCTTCTGGTGTACTATTGTGGAATTTTAGGAGGGACAATTTTTGTAGATTTTGTCATCTTTTCATCAGTGTTAATAAGAAATAGTTTTGTGTATCACAAGTATAACTATTGACCATATAAATTAATTAAAACTGATGATAAAATCAAATTAATTTGTCAAAGATATAATTTAATTGGTGAAAAAGATTTAGGAAATTGAAAAACTCTCATGATTTTTTAGTAATTACAGGGTAACACTGTTACTTCTTCCTGTATAGTTCAGACCACCATTAAGCCTCTCATTCTGAAGTTTAACTTGTTACCTGCCATACGGTAAACAAAGTACTGGTCTATTTGTTCCTTTGTTATTTTTGGCAAGAAAACTTTGTGCTCCTTCTGCAACTGCTGATAGCCTGACACTGGCCAGCCGACGGATACAGGGGCAGGGACACTTTCTAATGGAGGGGGCTGAAAATCTCTGTTCCTGTCATAGGCTTTCAATCTACAAAGTTTTTATAATAAAACGGTCTCTGAATATTTCTTTTTAACATTGCCAATAGTAAAACTCACCTTAACTTGATGTGTAAATAAATATACAACAGAAAATAGACATAGATTTAAAACATAGATTTTAGGAAGCGGTTTTAGTTCGTAGGGTTGCATTTGTAGAGAAAATTCGGGGTTGTGTATAAATACAACAAAAGCTACTGCAGCAAATTAACGTCTATATAAGAAATAATAATAAGTTTTCAAAATACAGTATACGTTCTATGGTGACGTTAATTAATGCAAGCAAGCATAACGTATATCTGTTTACTACAGTGCAGTGCATGTTGCATGACTGTATCGAACTTGTCGGGATGAAAGAGGAACATAGCCATAACAAACTTGAATAAAATAAATAGATCCAATACCTTTCAATAAGATCTGTTTTTCTGCCACCAACACTGGCACCCCTTGTCGCCAATTCAGCTCTCAATTTGGGAACGCTCCATGTCAAATATGACCGCGACGCCATACTTGTATAACCGATAGTACACGAGCGCCACCTAACGGATAATGACGTGGGCGAAAACCATTCGTCCCATTTACACTATAACGTACACTACTTGCAATGTAGCAGCCGCGAAGCGGATTAGCTTCGCGTCGATTCTAAGTCTGTTAAAAATAATCTGCAGAGGAAAAACACATTTTTATACATTACAAACCTTCTTGAGCATGCATATTTAGTTTAGTCCACAAAATATATCCATTTATAATGAGTCGTACCGAGGTATTTTGTTAAAAGACGCGTTTGAATTTGCATGCTATTTTGTCGAAAATCGCACTCGGGATGTCTCGGTCGACCATAAACAGCGAATTTTCAAACATAATGTTAAAAGTGGCAGCGATTTCGTTGCAAAAACAGCTAACGTGCAAGTACCCATTATTGCCGATTGTTATAAAAACAGCAAGATTTCCGCTATCTATTTGTAGTTTTCAGCTACAAACCAAAATAAATAAATAACAGAATTTTTAAGACACTATAAGAGTTGGGAATGAAGAGAATTCAAACAGTTCGGAACACACCTTAACAAAGGTAAGCTATGAACACGTATCTCAGCTGTATCCGTGCGATGACACATGCCACTGAATCTTTGACTTGTAATCCATTTTGATGACGGCATTTTTTGTTTAGGTCCAAATTCGAAGAATATTTACCTCCATGTTATGATATTTGACAAAAATACGCAAGAAACAATTCCTACTACACAATATTTAAGAAAGAAAGCCGAGCGTCTGCTTGCTTGTAAGACGCCATTTTGTTTGCAACCTGAGGTGGATCAAATATTTATCCACACGCACCTGCGTTGTTAATCAGAGGCGTTGCTATTAACTTTCACACACATTATTTTTTTAATGGACACACATAACATATATTTAAAAAGCTTTTAATAAAAAAGCAATGCATTTCTTTAATTTTTAATCATGTGAAGCACATATTCCCCCGTTTGTGTGCAAATGGCCGCAGGGACATTGAAAAGAATATTGCTTATAATATGATTGAATTGCGTTTATGATATAATTTTTTATGTTATATTCTTACATTTTATCTTAAATTGTCTTTATTGATAGATTCTTTTAAAAGTTTGACCTTTTTACCGATTAATTACTGGAAAATAACGAAAAAATATGAGCGGCAATAATGGGTACTCAAACTTCCGGTAAATCAAAGGTCATGAACAGGGTTTAATTTTAGCCAGAAGTAAGTTGATATTGATGAAAATGAAATAAAAATTATTCCTCAAATCAAATGAATGATCAGTGCAGAGATTTGCCTTGAAATTTTTACATGACAGCTTACATGAAGAGAGTAATAGAGAAAAATTGGGCATTTTTCGGCAATAATAGGTACTCGCACGTTAATGTGGTAATATGGGATTATAAAAGAGCAACATTGTATGTATTTGAGACCAATCATATGAAAATTTAGATGAGATACAGTGTAATTTAATTCTTTTATTTGCTACGAAGGGAGTTTATGGGACGAATTCTATCGTTGAACCAGGTCCGTAGGACATTTATCATTTTAATGATAAAACATTCTATCTATTTGTTACGTAGCTTGATTTACCTACATAGCTTTATTTACCTACCTAAAGTATGTTTATTTAGCTACCTTTTTTTAAAATAATTTATTTATGATATACAAGCATACACACAATTACACCCACAAAAACCACACACAAACACACCAACTCACATGCTCGCCTGCATATTTTAGATAGTAAACTCTATGTATAGATGCACTTTAATAACGCTAAGGAGTGGTTACTTGCTTGGAAAAAAACCCCCCAAAACAAGCCAGTAAAAACAAATAGCAAAAAAAAAAGAAAAACAAAACAAAACTAGATACTGTCATTAGACAGGTATACCCGCACCAAGTGTTTGCCCCTATATAACACTATTTAGTACCAGTTTAATTAAAAATGAAGGCCACATGCAAGTTCCGGTAATACATTTAAAAATTATAATTTGCATAACTGAAGGATGAGATCCCTTCCCATGTGATAATACACATGAGCAGCACTTTATGTGCATTTTGGGGTTGAACTGTTTGCATGTGAATTTTAAGTTAATCAATAATCTTTATAACATTTCCTGTCATAAAAAGTATAATGGTCTATATAATTATTACAAACAAAATTAAATTATGCCCCCTCTCCACGGCGGTTGCAGGCTTTATATTTGCTTCTGTGTGCCTACGTGTACATAATCGTGCACGGATTTAGAAAAGGGGTGGGAGTGAGGGGTCCAGACCCTCCCCCCCCCCCCCCCCCCCAAATGAAAATTCATTTACATCAATAGTAACATTACCTCAGACTCCAAATGCCCTTACAGACATGTAATTGCTCTAACCCATTGCACTTCAATGTAAGGTAACATTATTTTGGGGGAAAATATTATATTTATACTCAATAGGAAGTATACATCACAATATGCAGGTGTCCTGCACCACCTTAAAGCTGTTATGATGATCGCCTGATGTCCTGCACCACCTTAAAGCTGTTATGATGATCGCTCAAAGTTTTTGATCGCTAGAAGTGAGTTTAGGGTCCCGATTTTTTTCCCTATATAACTAAGCAAATTTACTCTTGATTTCTCAAACTCTTGATCTCTTGAAACCCTTGATCTCTCGAAGTCAAACTCCAGGGGCCGGTTTCTCAAAAAGGCCTACGTCCAGGCGTAAGCTTAGTCCGAACTAAATCAGGGACTAAACCTCAAAACCGGACTAAGTTGCGTTTCTCAAAAAGGCGGAAACTTAGTCGGGACTAAATTTGGGTTTAAATCTACGCCTGCTAATGGGTAGGCGTAAGTCCTTAGTCTGTGCACAAAAATGGCGAGTGTTTTGTTTTTAAGGCAAAATAAACAGAGAATTTTAATTTTTGGTTTGTTATACGTCTTATTAAGGTAAACATTCACCATTTATTGAAATATTTGTACATGTACGTATAACTTTAAAAAATACCTGTTGTTCGATAACTGTTCCTATTTTTAAATAGATTAAGATTAAATCAATTTGATAATTCATGGGCTTACCTTGTTATTAATAAACACATATAATATACAATACTTCTCGTTAATGAAATCTATATTTTAAGTATGAAGAATTAAAGATGGGTATACCCCGATAGATGATATAAACACAATAATTAAAAAGTTGCTGTACTTTTAAATTAAACATGTATTCCCCAACAAGATAGATGTATACATAAGTATGAATAGATTATTGATTTTTAAATCAATACTCAGTAAGCTTAGACTGGAATTTAATGATTCTAATCAAATTTGACGTTTACAGTTGTAATTTGTCCTTGTGTGTTGTTGTATATTCTATACCTACATGTATACTACTTACAACTTTACAACACATATACATTCTCATTTTCATTTTTTTTACTCCTAGTATCTTAACAAAACCGTATGAAAGCTACATGTATTTTGAATGTTTATGAACTCGCATTTAGATACATGTACAATCAATTTTTGTTAAAATATTACTTAAAATATGTTTTAAAAGCGTGCAGAGTGTGTATCAATTGTAGATCTATTGACATGCGTTTGTCGAGGTTCTTGAAGATTCTAAAATTTCACATGCACACCTTGAATTTTCGGAGCTCAAATTAATTCATTTATTTTATTAATTCTAGGATTAAGTGTTCAATTTCCTTCATATTAGACGTCGATTGTAATTCTTTTTAAATAGGAATGGTTTACATGTACTATGGATGATCTTCGTGCATATGCATATGTGTTGTTTATTTGTACTCATTTAACTGAATTGGTATTTAATTACTTATATTTACATTCTACTGTGTTTTCCCATTAAATTCTGTGATCTTCAAATGCCTCTAAATGCAACAAGTAGTCAAAGGTCAAATTGACAAGTTTTATTATGACGTCACAAACGTTGAACGCTGTAAACTGCAACGTCACAAGCGAAAATCAAAGTTCACGCTTGTGGCTGTTACTGTGGCTCTTCCATTAATATTAACTTACCCTTAGGATAAGATCGGAATTTTAAGGTATAATTCATATTTGCAGACAAGGGAAGAAGTTAAAAAATGTAAATATAAGCATTAAATCATGATTTTGTGAAGTATACACTCTCATAACTGCCGCGGTGTGTGCATACAAATTTTCATAACGCGCTAATGCGCGTTACTCAATTTGTATGCACACACCGCGGCAGTTATGAGAGTGTATACTTCAAAAGATCATGATTCAATGCTATAGAATTCATGATAGTTTTGTTTCATCATATTTTTAAAGATGTATGTATATCAAGGGATCTTTCAAAACTATTATCATTTGAATCGCAGAAAATGAAGAATTGTTTCCATATCACTGTCTACATTCTTTCATTATTGGAACAGAGGATGGAACTTTTCTTCCTTTTGTAGACATGGACAAGGTTCATGTAATGTTAGTTATACAGTAAATATTTTCTATTTCAGTTGGTTGCTGTTTATAACCTATGGACATATTATTTTCTATAAATAATATAGTGTTAGGGTAAAAAAGAATCAAGCCTTATCCCAGCATCTGAAAGTGTCTAAATATCTACATGAAGCATACTTATCATTCTGCAGATGTATGCGGGTATATCTACTGTACCCTGTCCCTGTATTCTATAAATATTTGAAGTTTACACGAACATTGGAGTTAATTTCTATGTATTGTTTCGTTCAATTGATATGTACGATTGTGCCTCAACATCATCTACAATGCATTGAATCATATATTTGGTTTCTGAATCCTCTTATATATGCCTTTTTCATATCAACTGTTTTCTCTAAAATTTCATTATGTTAAGAATAGTGATGGGCCGATTATCGCCGACAATCGAAAGTCGGTCGCTAAATGTCTCCCGATGTCGATGATCGATTAAGATTTTCATAATCGATTATTTAAAAAAAAATTTAATACAAACGTAATACATTCTTCGTACGACTTGACTTTTTTTTTCAAACATCAAAACGAAAATAGGTTTAATCAAAATGGCGGCGCGATGTGCAAGCGCAAATGCCACTAATCAAGATCCCAACAATAACATGACTCAGGAAATATTTCCATTTCCAAATACAAACTTTAAATCCACGGTGTGGAAGTATTTTGGATTGTTGACTTGCTCATTTTCTTGAATAAAAACCTTGAAATGTACTGGTGAAACATTGAAGTGGTATGTCATGTGACTCGGCCAGTAGTAAACTTTCTAGTCACGATGTTTAAATGTTAAATTGTTTTGGTTTAATGTTTTTGAAATAGGATTTGAACTCTGAATTTCAAATTAATTTGTTATATTTTAAATTGTTTATGTTTATTGTTTGAAGTTTGAACTTGTTTCTAACTTCCTAGTCACTATAAATGGTACAATTCCTAGTTTTCTTTTATTCTAACCAGGTGCAGTAAATAAGATTGTATGTGCATACATGTAATAATATATAAATTTTATTAACATATTTGATTTATTTGAAAAAATATTAAATAATTTCAAACAACTGAAGCAAGTATATATTACTGTATATACAACGCAAGACGCAAGTTTTTGTTCAGAGTTTCATTCAATTTAACATAATTTGAAAATTTTCGATTATTTAATCGATTATACACTTTCGATTATTTCCGATAATCGATTATGAAAATTGTCCGATTTCCCATCACTAGTTAAGAAGTGTATAGGCATTTGTTCTACTTTCATAAATACACACTGTTATGAGTGACTTGAACTATGCACAGTGGTATAGAATAGCATGCATACTTTCGGGACATGTACTATATATATGAATTGGAAAATTGATCCACCACATATAATCATAGCCTCAAAGCAAAACAAAATAGGATATGCGCATGCTTAGTACTCAGCAGAGATGTCTAAGTTCTTCTACATTTAAACCCTAACTTACGCCTCTTTCAGAAACGCAACTTAGACCCGACTAAATATTGGCGTAAGTTCGTTAGTCGGACTAACTTAGGCCCAGATTTACGCCTTTTTGAGAAACGGGCCCCAGTCCCATTATTCATAATGTATAGTTTTTAGCTCACCTGAGCTGAAAGCTCAAGTGAGCTATTCTAATCACTTTTTGTCCGTCGTCCGTCTGTCCATCCGTCTGTCTGTCCGTCCGTCTGTCTGTCCGCCTGTAAACTTTTTACATTTTGAACTTCTTCTCTAAAACCACTTATCCAATTTCAACCAAATTTGGCACAAAGCATCCTTATGGGAGGGCGAATATAAATTGCAGAAATAAAAGTCCGATCTGTATTCAAAGCGGAGAAAACCTTGAAACTGTAGAAAAAGGGGGGTGCATTTTTAAAATTCTTCTTCTCAAGAAATACCGATTCCAATTCAATGTAGTTTAGCATAAATTATCTTTATGGGAAGGAAAATATAAATTGCAAAAATTAAGGTCTAATTCTGTTTGAAATCTGAGTTATTACGAAAATAATAATAAAGGAAAGGCGTGTTTCAATCAGTTTAATAGCTTCGGATTCGGCATCCAGTAAAATGGGTGGACAAGACTTGGCGTGGGCAAAACAAAAGATTGGCAGTTATTAATCTGCCATTCTCATTAAAATTTCAGGATATTTGATGGACCAGTATATTTGTATTTGCTGTAAATATTGCTGTAAATAATGCGTATTTGGAATTGACAATTGCCGATCTGCCCAGGCTTTTATTTTGCCACGGCCTGGGTTTGCGTACCCATTTTACCAAGACTCGTATTCCATACTTCTCAAACGAGGTTCTTTGTTTAAAGCAGCCATGACGTTTTACGAAAAAGGGTCGATCTGACTATGATGAATTTGCTTGTTGTGCAACAGTTCTCGAATGAAGGGAAATTTTTGAAACATGCAAAATATATTGGTGCTGATTTTGTGAAGTAAATTGAGGCTAAATATTTCAATGCGTTGACAGTTTTCACACATGACGTTGGTGTTAGCTTGTTCTGATTTTCGTTTCGTTTTCATTATTTATGCTTTGTAACCTGGGAACTATCGTCTGTATCAGAGACTTCGGTAAATCAAACAGTTAACTGTTAACCTGCGCAAATTAAGCAAAATCTGATGTATCAAAAAAGTACTGAAATACAATTCATTCTATCGGTAATTCGGCATTATCTTTTGCGTAATGGTAGATTAATGCAATAGGTTTTGTTGAGATGCTCGGCATTTTCTCGAGTTTATTCAGTTTAAATAGAGTTTGATATCGCTGTCGGAAATATGTAGGTATATACATGTATATATATGATTCATTTCGAAAAAATAAATTGTGTTCTTTATTTGTTATAGTGCATGTTTCTTGTGTTTAATTGTTTACAATTTCTATTTACTAACCATATTTGAGTGTTAAGCTTCGAATTATAAGCAAGATACAGAGATTTGCTCACAATTCTATGTTTGTACACAGATCTTAAAAACTAAATATTAAAAAAGTAAAAAAATTGTCAATATTTATTAAGAAAATTTTCAAAGTCTGTTCTTCCAGAAACCAACTTTAACAACTTATTGTATTGTAAACTTAACCTTTTTTAGCTCACCTGAGCCAAAGGCTCAAGTGAGCTTTTCTGATCACAATTTGTCCGTTGTCTGTCGTCGTTGTTGTAAACTTTTCACATTTTCATCTTCTTCTCAAGAACCACTGAGCAGATTTCAACCAAATTTGGCAAAAACACCACTAGGTGAAGGGGATTCAAGTTTGTTCAAATGAAGTGCCACGCCCTCTTTAAAGGGGAGATAATTGAGAATTATTGAAAATTTGTTGGTATTTTTCAAAAATCTTCTTCTCAAAAACTATTCGGCCTGAAAAGCTTAAACTTGTGTGTAGGCATCATTAGGTAGTGTAGATTCAGGTTTGATCAAATCATGGTCCCTGGGGGATAGGGTGAGTCCACAATAGGGGGATCATGTTTTACATAGGAATATATAGAGAAAATCTTCAAAAATCTTCTTCTCAAAAACTATTAGGCCAGGAAAGCTCAACTTTAAGTGGAAGCATCCTCAGATAGTGTAGATTCAAGTTTGTTCAAATCATGGTCCCCGGGGGGTAGGGTGGGGCCACAATAGGGGGATCAAGTTTTACATAGGAATATATAGAGAAAATCTTTAAAAGTCTTCTTCTCAAAAACTATTAGGCCAGGAAAGCTCAAATTTGAGTGGAAGCATCCTCAGATAGTGTAGATTCAAGTTTGTTCAAATCATGATCCCTGGGGGTAGGGTAGGGCCACAATTTGGGGATCAAGTTTTATATAGGAATATATAGAGAAAATCTTTAAAAATCTTCTCAAAAACTATTAGGCCAGAAAAGCTCAAATTTGAGTGGAAGCATCCTCAGATAGTGTAGATTCAAGTTTGTTCAAATCATGGTCCCCGGGGGTAGGGTGGGGCCACAATCTGGGGATCAAGTTTTTTATAGGAATATATAGAGGAAATCTTTTAAAAATCTTCTTTTCAAAACTATTTGGCCAAGAAAGCTCAAATTGGCATGTAACCATCCTTAGGAAGTGTAGATTCAAGTTTGTTCAAATCATGGTCCCTTGGGGTAGGGCGGGGTCACAATGGGGGATGAATTTTTATAGATAGAGAAAATCTTAAAAAGTCTTCTTCTCAAAACTATTAGGCCAGGAAAGCCCAAATTTGAGTGGAAGCATCCCCAGATCATATAGATTCAACTTTGTTTAAATAATAGTCGAGGGGTAGGGTGAGGCCACACTGGGAGATGAATTTTTACTTATCACGGTCCCGCCCTACCACTAGGGACTGTGATTTTGCAAACTTGAATTTACACTACCCGAGGATGCCTCTACACAAGTTTAAACCTTTTCTGGCCAAACAGTCGATGGCGGTTTGAATTTTTACATAGGAATATAATGAGAAAATCTTTAAAAGTATTCTGGGAAAGTTTTCGGTTCAAAACTCAGTACTTAGTGTGAAAGCACAGGTTATGCAGATTTAAGTTTGATGAAACCATGATTCCCTAGAGAAAAGTGGGGCCATGAAATGGGGGGGGGGGGGGGTATATAGGAATAGAGAAAAATCTTCTTACAGGTACAACAACAAAAGGGGATTGGTATTTACCAAAAAATAAGAGGTGGATAAAAATTGGCAGATTTTCAATTTTTTTTAGCAAGATCTACTGTACTCAGTTGTCAAGATATTTTGATACTGTAATGCTAATTTGATCAGAATTAAGGCAATTGTTGCTCAGGTGAGCGATGTGGCCCCTGGGCCTCTTGTTTACTCTAGATACCTCGAAGTGGTTGTTTATTCAGGCGACACTTGTCCTGCAATGTGATAATTGTTTGATGATTGACCATATTGATACCTAATTTATAATTAACACTGACCGTTTCACGACAATTTGGAGATGCGGTGAACATTAGAAATAAATTCAGACGAAGAGAAAACATTTTAATTATTCACAAAAACTGAAATATTATTATAAAAGATGCTTTTTCTTGTATGCAAGCATTTTTATATATTGCTGATTCTTTAAAGTTGTTTAGACTTTAGCCCCTGGACGCTTCTGGGGCCTCACAGGGGGTTCACAGTGTGATGTAGGTTTATATCCTGTATATAAACAATTGTTAAGGGTCTTTTTGAGAACTGCAATGCTGAATGCGATATGACTATAAAGTCATCCTGTTAGAAAAAGGACTTGATTATAAATATAAGAATATTCAGGGGGAAACAGATTTTTTTGTATGGGATCTACATGTATTATACCACATTGTCCAGATATTTAGTATTATGACTCCATGAAGCTGATTTTATCGTGCCTATTGTTGCTCAGGTGAGCGATGTGGCCCTTGGGCCTCTTATTTATACAGGATCTACATATATTATACCACATTGTCCAGATATTTTGTATTATGACTCCATTATGCTGATTTTTGCTCAGGTGAGCGATTTGGCCCATGGGCCTCTTGTTTTTGACTGATAACCGTTAAGAATGATGTTTCAAGTTGGTGTGGTCTAAAGCTTTTTTAGGTCACCTGAGTCACTCAGGTGACCTATTGCAATTGGTCTTCGTCCGTCGTCGTGCGTTGTGCGTTGTGCGTCGTGCGTCGTGCGTTAACTATTTTACATTTTTAACTTCTTCTTGAAAACTACTAGGCCAATCGTTACCATTTTTGGTGTGAAGCATCTCTATGGTAAGAAGAATCTAAATTGTGAAATTTATGGCTCTACCACCCCTGGGGTGCCACGGGCGGGGCCAAATATGCAAAAAAAGCCAAATTTTCAAAAATCTTCTTCTTTAATTCAACACATGTGAGGAAAAAACTGAATGCATGGTTATGATGTCCATGAGGCCCTCTACCAAAATTGTGAAATTTATGGCCCCTGGGTCAGGGGTTCAGGCTCTAGGGTGGGGCCAATATGGCCATATAGTAAAAATGTATTAAATCATAGAAAATCTTCTTCTCTACTACCATATATATTTGTTAAAAACTAAATGCATGATTATGATGTCCATGAAGCCCTCTTCCTAAATTGTGAAATTCTTGACCCCTGGGTCAGGGGTTCAGGCTCTAGGGTGGGGCCAATATGGCCAAATAGTAAAAATGTATTAAATCTTAGAAAATCTTATTCTCTACTATCATATATATTTGTTAAATACTAAATGCATGATTATATTGTTCATGAAGCCCTCTACCAAAAATGATAAATTCATGACCCCTCGGTCAGGGGTTCAGGCTCTAGGGTGGGGCCGATATGGCCAAATAGTAAAAATGTATTAAATCTTAGAAAATCTTCTTCTCTACTCTCATATATATTTGTTAAATACTAAATGCATGATTATGATGTTCATGAAGCCCTCTACCAAAAATGATAAATTCATGACCCCTCGGTCAGGGGTTCAGGCTCTAGGGTGGGGCCGATATGGCCAAATAGTAAAAATGTATTAAATCTTAGAAAATCTTCTTCTCTACTCCCATATATATTTGTTAAAAACTAAATGCATGGTTATGATGTCCATGAAGCCTTCTACCTTAATTGTGAAATTCATGACCCCTCGGTCAGGGGTTCAGGCTCTAGGGTGGGGCCGATATGGCCAAATAGTAAAAATGTATTAAATCTTAGAAAATCTTCTTCTCTACTCCCATATATATTTGTTAAAAACTAAATGCATGATTATGATGTCCATGAGACTCTCTACTAAAATTGTGAAATTCATGACCCCTTTGTTAGGTGTTCATGCTCTAGGGTGGGGCCAATATGGCCATATAGTAAAAATGATTTAAATCTTAAAAAATCTTCCTCTCTACTCCCACACATGTGGGCAAAAAACTGAATACATGGTTATGATATCCACAATCTCCTTTACCTAAATTGTGAAATTCATGGCCCCTGGGTCAGGGGTTCAGGACATGAGGGGGGGAGGGCAATATGGCAATAAAGTGTTAATGCATATAATGTTTAAAAATCTTCTTCTCTATTCTCACACATCTGTATAAAAAAAACCGACTAATAATTATGTTTACCAGGAAGTCCTCTACTGAAATTTTAATTTTCATGTCCCCTGGGGTATGGGTTTTGACTCTAGGGCAGGGCCAAAATGGATGTATAGATGTTAATGCATATAACGTTAAAAAATTATCTTCTTTACTCCCACACACCTGAAAGGAAAACTGAATTCATTATTTTGTAGACCAGATCTTTTAGTTTTTCACCAAAATTATAGGTTTCACAGTTCTTTTTGAATTAAATGTGGTTGTCATTACAAATTTATAATTTTTCTACTCCAGTATGAAACCTAATTAATTATAGATGCATATATGAGACTCCATGACAAGTTTTTGTATTGGATATATGCTACTCAGGTGACCCTTAAGGCCAATTGGCCTCTTGTTTTTTTTAAATCAGGGTTACGGCATTTGTTGTTAAGGTAAGCAATGTTGCCCCATGGCCTCTTGTTAAAGATATTTAATTGAGTACTCATTAACCCTTTCAAATTCTTGAATTTTTACTTGTTATGAGGGGTATAGTGATATAAAAAATGCTTAATGCATTAAATATGGAAACATAACAAACAAGTATTACATAAATATGGATTAATAATATATTAAATATTTCTATGTGTTCATTTTATTGCAGGTAGCCAGTTCTGAGTATGATGCGAAAAAAGAGGCAGAGGAATTTGTAAGGGAAAAGAAAGACAAAAAATGCCTGAGAGTTAGACATATTGATGATGTCATTGGTTAGTACAGATGTCTAATTTGATTGTACCTGGTAGTTTGTTTTATTTTTGGAAAATCTGAATGTTTAAAGTTGAATGAGTAGTAATTGACATTGATTTTCCTTATAGGTAAAGGTGTTTTTGCACTTAGAGATTTCTCCAAAGGGGAGTTTTTGCTTGAGTATGCTGGGGAGCTTTTAAGGTTTGCAGAAGGCAGAAAGAGAATGAAGGACTACCCCTTGAATTTAGGAAGTTTCATTTACTTGTTTAGTTTCAAGGACAAACAATTTTGGTATGTATTTATTAGGGTGTTTAAAATAAATTCGATGTAATGTAACATGAGAATTTAAAACTTACGAGGGAGGGAGGATAAAAATAAATGAACAAAAATTTCAAACAAATTTGTATTTATTGAAAGTCAGTCAGTTACCAATACATCAACACTGTCATATAATACATATGGTAGAATTCAGTCCATGTTAAGTCTTACATTTTCCAAGCAAATACTTTTGTGTAATTTGGGTTTATGTCCTTTCTGTGAAATTTTAAATTTCCTTTTGTGGAAAATGTTGCGCAACATATGTGACTCGCAGGTTATCATTATTATTTTTATAAATAGACATTTTAAAATTTAACATATCAGAGCTGAGTTGTAAGATTCACTGTACCTACTCCTTTGAAGAAGGGAGGGCGTATTGCTTTGCTGCTGTCTGTCGGTCTCATGGTCGGTCGGTCCACCAACAGTTTCTGTTCATTTTCTTTGCAAAGGATAAACATATTGAAATGAAATTTGGTATACAGGTTTATCATGATAATATCTAGGTCAAGTTCGATATTGGGTATGATCAAGCAATTTTCGACAGAGTTATGGCCCTTGGTCTTAGAAAAATTTGAGTTATTTGTAGTTTCCGCTCATTTTCTTCGCATAGGATAAACATATTGAAATGAAATTTGGTATACAGGTTTATCTTGATAATATCTAGGTCAAGTTTAATATTGGGTAAGATCGAGCAATTTTCGACAGAGTTATGGCCCTTGGACTTAGAAAAATTTGAGTTATTTGCAGCTTCCGTTCATTTTCTTCGCATAGGATGAACATATTGAAATGAAATTTGGTACACAGGTTTATCATGATAATTTCCAGGTCAAGTTTGATATTGGTTAGATCGAGCAATTTTCGACAGAGTAATGGCCCTTGGACTTAGAAAAATTTGAGTTATTTGCAGTTTCCGTTCATTTTCTTTGCAGATGGTGCACATATTGAAATATCTAGGCCAAGTTTGATTTTGGGTATGATAGAGCAATTTCCAACAAAGTTATGGCCCTTGGACTTAGAAAAATTCGAGTTATTTGCAGTTTACGTTCTTTTTCTTTGTGGATGTTTCCAAGGGAAGGGGGCATAAGTGTTTCACTAACATCTCTTGTTTTAATTAAAATGGGTAGTAATTTCAGTTGTTCATGAACTACTTTAAAAAATATATTCTACAAACCTCGTTTTGGGGCGAAAGTTGGTTCAGCATGGTTCATGCCCTGTGACTTTAATAACCGACATCGTACAATCTTGAAATAAGATTCAACTTTGATCATGTGTTGATCCATTATTGTTCGTTTTTAAATGGTTTTTTTACTTCGATAGTGGCATAGACTCTCATTTTCTTTGTATGATGAATAATGAATACCCCGATACTGTTTTTGTGCATGTTTTTCTCTTACACAGGATGTAGAATTAAGCCGCTAAATGAAAACCTACATGGAACGACTTTTACAAATCTGGGTTTGCTTATTTTTTTCAAAACAGCATTTTGGCTGAAACTTAGGCGCACGGGTTGTGTTAAATGTAGAATTAATTTTGAACAGCCTTAGGAAAGAAAGAACACCTAAATTATTAATGAAATATTGTAATCTGAAAAAAGTTGTAACAACCAGTGGAAAATACAAAAAATGATAGTCAAATGCAACATCATCATTTTTAATTGTAGAAGTAATTATATTCAGAGAAATGATTATCTCAAAGTGATTCATTTTGAAAATATTCTTTATGGGTCCAAAGGAACCCTCTTAATCTTAACTTTGAGTCCCAAGCAGAAAACAATGAGTCCATATTTTATTCCACGATGAACATCAAACAAGCTCTATTTATTAAAATCAAATTCTAAATGACCATACTAAGAGACAGACTAAGTGCCGTCACTGGAACCGTTCCAAGTTTTCAGCATTCCTTACAGCATGAACCTCTTTGTTGATATTAATTTCACTTGTGCACTTTTTCATAAACTCTGGTTAATCTGTCCTAGTTGAGGAGGAATTTTATCAGTTTTATTCGGTGGCATCATGATCAACATCAATATCCGCTGTAATGTAATATATCATTGGATATGATTGGTTAATCACTAAGTCTTGACCAATGAGATTTTGGCTTTTGAAGGCAGGGTTGTCTTTAAAAATTGAACTAGAAGGAAGAAATAAAAAAGTAGAAGGGGGGGGGGGGGGTCTGGGGGTCTTGCTTATAGCTACATTGTGTTGAAATGCAATAATAACCATGTAATTATGGCATTATAGGCAGGGGAATTCCCCGCCTCCCAGGTCTTAGAAACAACCCTGTTGTAGTGTGTTTTAGTTATTCGGAACATTTCGGGCATCTACTTAGTAGGTTAAGAAAGGAACAATCAATGTTCTGGAACTTCTTAGCGAAAAAATGTGTATATGTATATTTCTAAATTTAATGCGTTGTTTGAAATGCATATATAATGAAGTATGTGTCCTGAGCAAAATTTGTGCATATTTTATGCAGGACCCATGTCAAAATGAATCACTGATCTCAATGCATCAAGCAGTTCAAGTTCAAAGTCGTCTGCAAACACACTAGCCAAATCACTGAGATTTTCTGTACCAATTTCATTTTCAGTTTTTGATGGTTGCTGTCCAAAAGTGTTAATAAGAATCTCTGATATTTTCCTCTTCTTCCCATTGCTGATGAAATGGGAGTAAGATTTGAGAGAGGTCTCTGATTTATGTCCAGAAACTTTCATAATGCGACGGCCAACATCCAGCACAGTATTACGGTACTTGTAACACGCACCGGATGATTATTCTACACTTTAGAGAGTTTTCCTACATTTGAAATATTGGACATAAAGCTTGACAATGATTTTTCCCAAAAGGTGCATTTGTATACCACACATTGTCATCAAATGAGAAGGAATCTGTAGGTCGCTGCCAGAAGTCATCCTTGTTTGGGTTCAACTTTGATACATACTTTTCGAAAGAAAACACAGGGCAGTTCATGTTTCCTGGAGAAAAAATTTGAGGAAAACAATCTATAAATTCTTCATAATCATGATAATAGCTATGTACCATATATATTGTTCGCCTATAAGTCGGTTGTCTTTTTTCAAGTTTATTTACAAGATTTTGCCATTGACCCTCTTATAAGTCGGGTATCTTTTTCTGGATAATCAGTCTATAAATTCTCAATCAAATTAGCACATTTTATCAAGCAAGACTATATTCTAGATAAAATGTATGGGTGTTTGACCCCTCTGTCATCATTTCTAGATGCATTTTAAAAGTGTTGTGTTCAGTTATATAAGACATCTATCCTGGAATGATAACTTTCGATTTTGGACGCCATTTTTTATGGCTTACGGCCATCTAGTTGCCGGGTAATCTTTACGGCAAAGAGTTCAGTTATCTGAACATGCGCGACAAAAAATAGTTCTATTCGAATGTTGCAAAGTTAACTGTTTGTTGTTCACAATAAATATCTTTTAGCAAGATTATATTTTCCATATGTTATTATCACTTATGTTATTGTAACCATGCTTTCCGCTATGCATACATGTATTATAAGCAAAAAATCTTTTCCCAATTATTTCAGATCCTAACAGTGATAAGTAAATGTAAATTTGTCGTTAATTCGTTCAATCTTCATAAAAACGTTTGCACCCACAGGGAGCGTCGGTAACTTCGATCGACATCGATCTCAGCAAGGGGGAAAGTGTTTAACGGTTAAAGACTGAACTTATGATTGAGATATATTGAAACTGGGATTATAAATCGGTAATAAATGCGTATATAGAGGGGCAATTACTACTTGTTTTAATATAATGTGCCTTCTTCGACATCTCCGCCATTATCGAATGTTAGGGATTTTCCAAGATCTAAAAATAGCACAATGTTCCCTCGATGGAGTTACCTTGGTTGTGCTATTATTGAACTGTTTATTTGTCGTAAAAATATTGGAAACTTGAGACCAAATGTACTCAAATAAGAAAACAATATACAGTTAAGCTTGATTGCAAGTCATATACGGAAGCGATGTCATATTACTATAACATAGAGACATCGTATAGTATGCCTCTGAAAATGACTGTGTACACATGTAATGTGAAGAGAGATTGACTGCAAAGTTAAAGTGCAGTAATTAATTTTAATTAAATTTGGTGTCAAAACAAGTTTGCTGTAATTGAATAGTTCTGCCTGTTTCTTGCCCCCCCCCCCCCCCCCCCCCCTTCCAAAGAGTTTATCTCTGTACAAAGGGAAAAAAAATAAAACAGAAGGTGTTAGAACTGCCTTGTGAATCTATATTTCTTATAAAAGCTTGTGAAGGTCAGCCTCTTAAAAAAGTAGAAAAAACCCAGAAAAATATGAATGAATATACACTTATGAAATACAAATAAAATGGAATAATACTTGTTGGTGTAGATTTCATGAGAATTCATTAATTATAGTACATAACATGCAGTACTTTTCATCATTTGGTTATATTATTTTTACGCGCAGTGATTTCGCGCTGGCTGTGGCGCTGTTACATCGCACCTTGCACCAACTCTCGCGCAAGTTCATAGTGCGTAGGAATACAAGGTATACTTATATTTGAGAGCATGTTGGTTTTAAGTGTTTTTTGTGTCCTATATCGTTGTATGAATTTACAGTTAATGTACTTCAGTCGTTGGATAAAATTAAGGAAAGAAGCAAATTGTCTCATATTGGAGTTTGAGTCTGACATCATCATAATTATTTCATGCAGTCTATGATTTTCCTAAAAGCAATGGTGGTTTCAACTAATTGATAAAAGAGGCGTCTAGATTTCAATCCTGTCTTTTTCGGTCACTAAGGTTCGACCAATCAACAAATGGGGCATGTTGATATCGGTCCTGTTAATTTCTATAGATCTATGAATTACATTTAGCTAGTTACTTTCTATAGAGCTATAAATAAACTAAAGTTTTTCGTAAGAAATAGAGGGAATCATACTCGATCCATGTAAATATAGTCATATCAAACCCGTAAGCCATTATGGCCCTTCAGGCCTTTGATTTTTATTAATACACTTGGTATTATAGCTCTAAAACTATTTAAAATACTGTTGAAAATAAAATTATAGTGATTTTGATCCCCTGTTGACTGATTAAGATAGTATAGCCCCTTTTAAAACTAGTGTGTTAGCTTGTGTTGTTTTAGGTGACATGCCACCTACAGCCACCAATATAGCGCTATTATCACCTCAGGTGAAATTAATTATGAATAATTATAAAACGATCTTTATTTTTTTTAAACAGACCAGCATTTATTTTAGTGTTTAATTTTTAAGTATTAAACAGAAATTGCTGTTCTGTATAAATCCAGCTAGATCGCTTGTAAACGCCATGTTTTTTAATAGTTTTCTGTAAAGAGAGTTTTCTTTCTTGAAATTTTTAACTTTCGATTTTGGACGCCATTATTTTATTTAACACTCATTACAACTTGATTATAGCTCAAAAACTAGTTTAAATGCTACTGGAAATAAAATGACAGGTATTTTATCCCATACTGACCGATTAGGGTTGGTAATTAGCCCCTTACACTCAGTGTTGGCTTGTATTGTCTTTAGTACAGTTAGCTATTATCACCTCTGGCGTAAATAATTACAGTTGAAACTTTCAATGCATTTATTAATGTATTTATCTTTTTAGTAATTAAAATATAAACATGTCAAATATAGGGACCACAAGTCAAAAGTTGGAAGCAAATTGGCACCCAGAAACGAAGATTTACCCAGTGGAAAAACTATCTGATTGTATGTCATGCCTATAAGTCGGACCCCTACTTTTTGTTCAAATTTCTACTCCCAAAATACCGACTTATAAGCGAGAATATACGGTAGTAGTAATGGTAATTAAAATTTTTTTAACATACAGGTGACACTCGATGGCTCGAACTTCGATCTCTCAAAGTTCTTGATCTCTCGATGTGAAGTCACAGTCCCGATATTTTTACTTTTGATCTCTCGAACTTTGATCTCTCGAAGTTCTTGATCTCTTGAAGTAAAACCTGGGTCCCGTTATACATATTTCATTGTTTTTTACTCTTGAAAACTCGAAGTGATTGCTGTGTACACACGGCGGCTGATCAAGCGTATAATTATAGCTCCATGTAGACCTTACCTGGATGGTTGAGTGAACTCCTGGGGGCTAGCGTGGTGGCGTTAATTGATTGATTACGTAAGTGGCACTACCCGTTGCTTCCTTCAAAGGGTAGATTGGTAATTTGTAACTGATGTATCAATTTCAAAAACTTGTGAAAATTACGGTATAGAAAACCGCTCTTCACTTAAAATATTCTGTGATTAATAAAACATAATATTCTTTGAAGTTTTTCTTAGCGTGAAAAACCCACTTAATAACCACGGAAAATTTTTAAAAACTTTCGATCTCTCGAACTCTTGATCTCTCGATGTTTAATCATGGTCCCCTGAAGTTCGAGTTATCGAGATTCACCTGTATATATATATATATATATATATATATATATATATATATATATATATATATATATATGGCATAAAAACAGTACCTGGTAACTCATACAGTACCGTCAACGCGGATTCCGTATTTTCCGCGCACCCCGCGGTCCAAATTGCAACGCGGTTTAAACACCTGCCTCAGGTAAAAACCGCGTACCCCCGCGGTTCAATCACCCATAATGACAACACCCCCGCGGTTTGAACGATCGATTTCAGGTGTTAAAAAGTATCGAAAAGGAACACGAGTTAATTTAATTTAATAAGTATTTTATTCAAGTATATAAATACATTGAATTGGATTGAACAGCAGGCACAATGCCTATTTATGTTCTCTCCTGTAGTCAAGGTATAATATGAGTAATTATATAATTATATATAATTTATATATATACATATATATTGCCATGGAATTTTGTATAATAGATTAATATTGTAAATAGTATTGGAAGGAGGTACAGTGCAAAAAAATAAACAAAACAAATAGCTCATGATAGGAAAATGAAAATAAAAAAAATAGAAAAATAATGGTTAATTGCTAAGGTTGGAAATAAAAAAGTATATGTAATGTAGGAAAAAATGAGAAAGAAAAGAAAAAACATGTAATAAAAACAAAACAAAAATTAATAACAGAGTAGAAAAAAATGGAAAGTTTGGGGGGATGGGGTGGGAGGGGGAGGGGAGAACAAATAAGCAATAAAAAATGAAAAGAAAGGAGTGTAAGGAGAGTCAGTGGTACCCATTTTGATACATTTTTATACAATGTGTACATTTTTACCTATGCATTTACTTAAATCTGTTTGTACTTTTTATGTAAAAATGAATTTTATCAAATAATAGTAAGTTATTTTGAAATGTTAGTTTATCACTTCCAAAAAGTAGATTCTTAATTGTGATTGGTATGGAATTGTCGTTCATATAATCAAATAGAGATTTTCTCTGGGAGGCATATGATGGACAGTGTAAGAAATAATGTTTAGAGTCTTCCACTTCAAGAAAGCACTTCTGACATAGTGGAGAAGCAATAAGGTGGTGTGAATAAAGGTCAGCATTTAAGTTACTACTGTTATTTCTCAACTGACAATGCCAAATATTTTCTAATCTTTTGCCATGGTTAAATAATTTATGCATATACAGTTTTTTACTATTAATATTTTTGAGGCTGTTCTTAAATGCTGAAACTGTAGTTATATTTTTTGTATTTTGAGGTAGATTGTTCCACAATATAATTGTAGATGGTATAAAACTATTGAAGTAAGATGTTGTTCTTGCAACAGGTGTGCGATAGATGAAATTGTTTCGAAGATTGTAAGTATTATGTGGGGGGAAACATTCACCAACAATATTAGATAAGTATTCAGGGGTATAATTGTTTAATATTTTGAACAATAATATTAATTTATGGTTACTTCTACGTTTCTTAAGTGTTTCCCAGCCTAATTCCTGATATAGGTATTGTTTAGATGAGTTTCGTCTAAGACCAGTAATTATTCGTGCAGCTTCAATCTGTATACTTTCCAATAAATTACTTTGTTCATCTGTACAATTGTCCCAGACTACATCACCATACTCTAACACAGGGCGAATAAATGCAAAGTAAATTTTAATCAAAGATTCCCTATTTATTTTATATTTGAGTATGCGTAGCATGTTCAATCTTTGGCATGCTTTTTCGTAGATATTTGATATATGATGTGACCATCCCCCATTTGATTGCAAAGTAAGTCCTAAATGACAATGATTATTTTTTTGGATAATATTGTTTATAGTGTTACCAAAAGACACCTGGGGATGGGTTTTTTTCTTTCTGGAAAAGTTAACATTTATTGTTTTGCTTGGATTAAAATCCACCAGCCATTGATTAGACCACTGTTTGATTTTTTCAAGATCAGCTGTTAATGATTTAGCTGAATTATTATCATTATCATCAACTACTACAAAAAGTGATGTGTCATCTGCAAAGAGTCTTATTTGGTTGCATATATTTTCAACAATATCATTAATGTAAATAAGAAAGAGGAAGGGTCCTAACACTGACCCCTGGGGTACTCCTGCATTAGTGGTTTCAAATCCTGAGGAATAGCCCTCGATGACAACCTTTTGTGTTCTATCAGTAATATAGTTTTCTATCCATCCAAGGATTTCTTCTCTGATTCCATATTTTTGTAATTTATAGATGAGACCTTTATGCCAGACCTTATCGAAAGCTTTTGATATATCACAAAATATGAACATAATATCTTTACCTTTATCAAGGTTAGATATTATAATATAATAAATTTCAGTAAGCTGATTAATAGTGGAATCAGAGGGCTGAAATCCTGATTGGTTTTTAAATAAAAGATTGTGGTCCTTCATATAATTGTGCAGGGTTTTTAAAGAATTTTTTCCAGTATTTTACATAAGGTGCATGTGAGTGCAATTGGTCTATAGTTTGAGGGGTCCTCTGGGTTGCCCTTGTTCTTATATACAGGTGTAATATGTGACAATTTCCATATAAAAGGTAATTCTTGATGTTGAAGTGTAAGGTTAAATAATTTAGCGATTGGATGTTTGATTGAAGGTATGATATTTTTAAGAATCTTAGGTGAGATACCGTCTGGGCCTGGAGGTTTGGTGATATTTAGATTTGATAATTGATCAACAACATCTTGGGCTGTGATGTTAATATTTTCTATGCTGTGAGGGGGCCCTGGGCCCTGAGGTGGAAGCCTGGGTTCATTAGTTGTTTCTATATGTGATATGCTTGCAAAATGTTTGTTAAGTTCTGATGCTTTATCTACTGGGTGTATATGTATTTTACCATTAGAATTTATCGGAGGTGGTACTTTTTTTTTATTGTTACACTTTGATAATGATTTCACTATTCGCCACCATTTACCAGGAGGAATTGATTTATCTAGTATTTGTGATGTAAGCTTTTGTTTATACTTGTTTTTTTCAGTACGAACCATGTCAATAACCTGATTTCTTAAGCAACGATATTTGTTCCATTGGTAGTCACTATTAGTTTTTTTTGCTTTATAATGGATCCTATTACGTTGGCGCATTTTACGTCTTATGGCATTGGTCATGAATGGTTTATCAGAAGGGCGAATGACAACTACTTTTTTAGGAATGTGTTGGTTCACATGCTGTGTGAATACATCTGTGAAGTTTTTATAGACATCATTAATATTTGTAGAGTTAAATACATCCCTGTCCCAATTGACCTGAAGTAGATCACTATTTAGTGAGGTGTAGTCAGCATGTGCGTAGTCTGTAAGTATTCTTCTATATGCCCTTTGTTTGTAAGTTTTAAAGTGAATTTCAAGAGTTACTGGACTGTGTGTACTACAAAATGGGGTTAATACATCTATGTTCTCTATTCTTTCTACAGCGTTAGTAATAATTAGATCTATACAAGTACCCCTTGTGGTGGTATAATTAGTTGGTTGAGTTATAACATTTGTAAGGGAAAAATTTTGGAGCATATGCTTAAATATATGGTTACCATCAGCTAACATATCAATGTTAAAATCACCCATCAAAAATATGGGTAAGCCAGTGTCTATAGCATTTTCTAGTGATATTGCTAAGTTGTCAAGTACATCAGCCCTGGAATTTGGAGGTCTATACATAACCCCAGTTAAAAATTTGTTATTAACACAATGAATTTCTAACCATATGATTTCAATATTTGGATTTCTCAGGTCGTTGCGTATCAAAAACTGCAAGTTGTTCTTAACATAAATTATAACTCCACCTCCAAATCTATTACGGTCTAATCTGACAGGCTTGTGAAATCCCTCAAATTCAATTTCCTCATCAGAAATGGTTCTATCTAGATGACTCTCAGATATTCCTATTACATCAAAATCACAAAGTTCGTTAAAAATAATATCTACCTTCGACTTAAGACTACAAACATTATTATGTACTATTTTGACATTTGACAATAATGAACCTTGAACGGGACCAGGATTGAATTCTATCCCACCAATTAATAGTAAAACAGTAAGTACCAATAAAGAGTAAGACAATAACGTACCTTTAGGAATTGGATGAGTCGGCTGTATTTCATAGTAAATGCTGTACATGAGAATATTAGTCATACGAATCAAAAATGTAGAATAAACCTTTATGCACAGCCTTCATCCCACAAAATGTAAACAAATCTACTTTTACTTTCGTATTGCACAGAGTGTAAGCTAATGACCGAAATGGCCTACATTTATAGTAATGTACTCTCGGGTGAATAAAGATAATCAAGTAACAATGTATAAGCAATATCTTATCACTTCTATAGGCTAATAGTAGTGATTTATAAAAGAACAATAATGGGTAATATGATTTTCCACTACAGTAGAAAATAAATGAAATACATAACTTATATACACATGGGTATTGTCGAGGTGACAAATAAACAGAAAACTTATCTACAAGGCATTTCTGAACAGTAGAAATGTCGATTAGGTTACATGAGGAAAATCCAATACAATGTAAATAAAAAAGGAGGAAATAGATTGTAAAGAACATAAATAGAGCTATTTCCCCTAACTAACAGTTGACTAATGTAGTAAGTTAAACATGTTTACTGAAATTAGATGAATCCCTTTTTTTTAGAGCATACAAGAGACAAAGATTATTATGCTTCTTAACGACGTTGATCAATAATACACATGTGTGGGTTAAGTGAAAGTACATAGCGTTTCTAGGATTTTACGAATTAAATAATAATTTGACCAGTCTGAAAATGGACTAAGGCACGTGGGTGGCTACAGAGCAACAGCTCTAGTAGCCAAAGTTAATCACGAAGAACGACTTAGTCCCTTTCAGTCACAGGGGTAGAAGTGGTCAGGATACGTTCATCATAATGGTGCTCCAAACGCGTTTTTAGCTTTTCGAGGTCGTCCTCTGTGGTAAGTGTTATACGATTTTCATCCATTTTTACAATGATGCGACCATCATACGTCCACACACTATCGACAAGTCTGCTACGAGCAAGCTTGCGAGCTTCAAACAGGATGTTGGATCTTTGTTTAGTCAGTGCCTCGTTAATAAAGACTCTCGATGAAGTACTCGGATTATGGTTGTAGTTTTTAAGATTGCGCTTATGATGAAAAACTGTGGCGCGATCTCTGTAACTGAGAAACCGTACAATGATATCTCTTGGTTTCCCATTCCCCTTGCGCGGGCCGACTCGATGGGTTCTCTCTATTCGGTCCAACCCAATTTTGGATGTTTCCTTGGATAGTATCAGATTGATGACATTCATTGCTAGTTTGTCAGTATTTTCACTGGTTCCCTCTTCAGGGATTCCTGAGAATTTTAGGCAAGTTCTGCGGGAATACTGTTCCATCTCGTCAATCCGGTCATTTAATAATTTTGTCTCATTTTGAAGTGATTTAATTTGGGGCATGAAGAGTTCACTCATACAGTTTTTGATGAAGGGTTTCTGCATTATCAAATCGATAACCTGTTTGGTGCCCCGTTGATCCTTGGTGAGGTCATCAAGCAAGGAACTTAGTTGGTTGAGTTGGGGGTCATCAAATGATGTTGTTGAATCATTGTTGGTGGAGTTGGAGGGTGAGCTCTCAACTCTTCCCCTCTTTAATGGAGGTTTGTTTGGTGTAGTCGCTGGTCTTGCGGCTCCCTCACCAAGTTTAGCACTATCAGTGGGTCTGTTTGTTACAGATGATTTGACTGCAGCTTTATTGATGTTTTTAGTGGTGGGTTTATTGTTTGACATCATTAGATAAGTAGTTGTAGCTGGTTTGGTAACAAGTTATTGAGTATTAGCACAGATATAGACTCTGACAGATCACACTGGTATCTCTTTGTTTACATTAACAGTTAGGTTGGTGAAAAGTATTCACATACCTGAATGTTCAGAGTTCATTGTTTTTCCAAGAATTTCACCAATTTATCACTAAATTGTAATTCAAGACTATACAGCACATACCAGTCACCCTTATACTCATCACACAATCCATTTATAGTTAATTGGAATGGTATATATCACATAATCAGCCTGATATAGGGGAGAGCTGAAAAGTGTGGCCTACTCCATTGCTGTGACCTTGACCTCTTTTTGAACACGAGTTATCTCCCTCGATTAAAAAAAAATATAACATGCATTAAACATAAATGTAAGTTAACAAATGCATAAAGATAATCATGATCCTTTTATAGAAAATCACATAATTTGTAGGTAAATATTTTTTTTTAATATTTGCTGTTTATTTTGTAATACTGGGGTAATATTTGAATTCTAGTCATTTAAAGCTGTTATCTGTACAATCCAAGGTGAAATGAGCTATGCCCGCAGGTGGTTGAAAAATCATGCTTTACTAACTTATTGATCTATCGATATACGATTATATTAAATTTTAAAATCTAACAAAAAATGTAAAATTAATAAGACTTATTTACTTAAATTAAATATTTTACTTCATAAATATTCAGGTACGTATATTTTTATTTTTCAATATCATTTTATCTTTTTATCCTATGAAACCGTTAAAAATTCATTCAAATTATAAAAGTGGCTTAATCGCTCATATTACGGAAAATCACGACTTTATAATTGCTGTAACAAGCGTCATTGTTTTGATAAAAATTTTATAATTTGTTAGGAAAATTGATTTCAACCAGCAGACCGACTAGTTGTAGCCTTATAAAAACACCTGCTCACAATTAAATGTTCAAAGAAAAATCAGTTCTCCTAATAACACAAAGGAAAAAGGTACTCATAATTAAAATTGTATGATTCTTCACATCGCACGGGTTTTATTCAGTTTTAAACTAAGTGTTGCCCTGAAAAGATACAGTGTATATACACGTATATATTCTGTGATTTTCATAAAAACAATGGCTAGGCGTTCTGGTGTGCGTGAAGATAGACATTTCTTTACAAGAAATGGAATGAGGTTGTTACATCACAAAACAACATGAGAAGTTGTACATGTTATTAAATGCATACATCTCGAGTTACTTTTAAAAAAAATCAAATGCCAACTATTTTTGTACACATTTCCTTCATTGTGTATATTAATTATAAGTCGCGATCATTTCCTGTGTATAGTGATTAACAAACCTAGGGTAGAAAACAACATGCTCTAGGGGTTTTCACACCTATTCAAGACAAAAGAAAATCTCAAAATTGCGTACGGCTTCGTCTAACCGTACACCTATCTTGCAGGCTTCTTGATCATGTTGATTGAGTGTCGCCGATCTTGATTTTATCTATGATCTGTATGTGTGTGTGTGAGAGAGAGAGAGTAATGCTCTTAAGCCCCCCCCCCCCCCCCCCCACGACGCCACTGCATTCAATTGAAATATAATAATATAAAAATTTCCTGAGTTTAGTATTCATAAAAGACATTGTGATTGAATCCAATATGCAGTTTCAGTCTGAGTCCATGTGCTTCTCCTGTCAATCAAATCAGGAGCTGCACCACGTGCTTCTTCCTTGATAAAGGAAAACAGTTTTGTTCTATTAGTCTTCAGGTAAAGGAAAAAAAGAAGTTTGTCTAACAATGAAGTATTTAACACTGTTTATGATGTTTGATTTAATGCTTGACACCGTGTTATTTAAAAAGAAAACTAATTCTCTCTCTCTCCTCCCCCCTCTCTCTCTCTCTCTCTCTCTCTCTCTCTCTCTCTCTCTCTCTCTCTCTCTTTCTCTCTCTTTTCGGGGGAAGAGACATGTTAAACACCTTTTACAGTTTAAGAAGGCAGTAAAATGAAACAATTATTTATTGTTACTGTTAGATAAATTGTTTGATATACGAATTCCTGGTTGTCACTTGTTGCAAGGAATATCCACCTGCCTCATACCCGTGAATTCTGTGCGTTCAAGCGAAGAGTGATTTCCTGTCAGTGCGATGGTTTCACGCCTTTGTGTAAAACAATTGGGACAAATACAGTTAACTTTGACAGTCATTAAAACGTTGGAAAGGGGGTACCAAAAACGTTATAATTCGCTACAGATACGACATATGTGTAGTAGCTTCATATTCAACACACATAAAAAAAATATCAATATCTTTTTATATTTTAAGGGTAAAGTAAAATTTTCATATTTTGCTGTTGATCGTATGGTATACGTACACCGCGTAGCGTGTGCTTGTCACGGACTAGGTTAATTGTCTTGAGTATCGACAGTCTCTCTCTCTCTCTCTCTCTCTCTCTTTCTTATTCTATATTAAAGGTTTTAGGTTTTTTGCGGAGGGGGTGCATCTTAAACACGTTTAACAGTTAAACAGATAACAGTAAAATGAATAACTATTTATTGTTATTACTGTTAGTAAAATTGTTTGAAAAAAAATGAAATTCCTGATGGTCACTCGTTACACGGATTATCCACCTGTCTCATATACATGTACCAGTGTATTCTGTGCATTCAAGCGTAGAGTGATTTCCCGTCAATGCGATGGTTTCACACCTTTGTGTTAAACAATTGGGACTTAAGTCAAGTACAATTTACATGTACTTTCACAGTCATTAAAACGTTGAAGAGGTGGAGGGGGCGGTTACGAAAAACGGTATTCGCAGCTGATACTACATGTACATTTGTGTTGTAGCTTCATATTGAACTCACATAAAATCATGTCAATATAATTTAGTATTTTAAGGGTTGAGTAACATTTTCATATCATGCCATTGACCGTAGGTAAACGTTCTCCGTGTAGCATGTGCCTGTCACGGACTAGATTAATTGTCTTGAGCATCAAGAGAGTGCCGTAAAACAAGCTACAAACTGATATGGATTAAAACATTTTTGTAGTCGGAAATGTTTAAAATCAGTTCTAACCCTCTCCGAGGACCGCGATGAATTAACCGCGATGGTGTAACGCGGAAAGGATTAAATAACCGCGGGGGGAGCGCGGTCAAATACGGGATCCGCGTTGACGGTACTGTACATCTGAACTTCAGTAACACTTCCAGCAGCATCGGCCCGATGATTTTTATCCAGCTCATAAACACACTGATATGCATACATTCTCCCAACATCATCTTTTGCTACGTTAAGTGTAAAGCATAATTTCAAACCACACCTTTCTCTGTAGACCAAACGGAGTGTTTACTGTACAATTTCTGAAGATCCTGCTCTGAAATGGGAGGATGGTGGTCAGTCCCCCGAGTCTTTTCCTCTTCAAATTGGTTGACACGGCTCTGAATATTTCGTTGCTCTTATTAAATTCAGAATCTTTAACAATGTCTATGTTTCTTTTCTGTTGAAGAAAACATTTTAACCCATAACAAGTAGTGCACCCAATGCCTGCAATGATTGTGTCGCCTTTAAACTAGCAGTTAAACTAGTTGACAATTAATCAATCAATACAGTATACCAGAACTGAAATTGTTTATATATATAATTAGTATATATTTTTTTTCTTTTTTCTTTTAAGGGTGGATGGAACTTACTCAAAACAAAAAGGGAAATATGTGAATGATGCAGCCCCTAAATCAAAAGAAAATAATTCTGTAATGAAAATACTTGAAGTAGACGGAGTTCCACATCTTGTGCTATATGCATCAAGAAAAATTTGTAAGGGGGAAGAAATACGTTATGACTACGGAGAAAAGAACCTTCCTTGGAGGAAAAAAGTATGTATTTTTATCTCATTTCTTCAAAGAATATTACAAGACTAGGGGAGCTTATGTTATACCCTCTGCATTTGCATCTACAAATGGTTAAAATTTTTAGAACAGGTCTGAGTTATTAACAGCCCTAACTTCACTAAACATGCATATTGGCATAATTATGAACTTAACAGACTTGGATGCTGAATTAAATCTGAGCCTTTAATTTCTGATGCTGGAGGAGGTAAAGATTTTGGAGAAGGTTACTGTGTTTTAGAGCAGGTGCCCTTTGATGGGCATGTTTAGATTATTATTGGTCCTATCTTCACCAACCTTGCATGGATGCTGCATCTTACGATAATCATTCACAAATATTGGAATGTATGCAGTTAAATCTTTTAAGATATTATGTTCAAGAACTGCAATTCATGCTACATAAATATTTGTAATATTTTTTATGTATTTAAGCATCAAGATAGACTGAGTTGATTCTCAATTAAACTCTTAAACAACATTTGGAATCAAAGGGGGCTCAGTGGTTAACACATGGAGTGAACATTGTGTAAATTATTTCTTCAGATAGACATGCACATGCATAACATACTAGGTTTCTTATTGAAATAATTATATAACTTTACTGTTTGTTTTAGGAAACAAAAAGAGATGAAATTCCAAAAGAAACAAAGGTAAATCTCAAGTTTACAATATGTGATCATTGCATTTTTAGCTCACAGAGACAAAGTAAGGGGGATCTTATGCTATACGGTTAAAGTTTTTGTTGCGGGTCCTGTATCTAACATATTACTTGTCCTGTCTTCACCAAACTTGCATGAATGATGCATCTGGACATACTTATGGACTTGAAAAACTTGGATGCTGAATCTGAATCCTGAATTTCAAATGCTGGAGGAGGTTAAGGTTTTTGGAGCAGGTTAAAGGTTTTGGAGCAGGTGCCCTTTGATGATTATATCTTAGTTATTACTGGTCCTAACCTCAATAAATTTGCATGGATGGTGTGTCTTATGATACTGAAGCACCAGAGAGGATTGAATGCTGAATCTGAGCCATAGATTTTGGATGCTGGAGGGGATTAAAGTTTTTAGAGCTGGTTAAAGATTTTAGAGCTAGTGCCCTTTGATGAATACAGTAAAACACGCTTATAACGAAGTCCCAGGGACGGGCAATTTAACTTCGTTATAAGCGTAATTCATTATATCTGTCAAGTTTACAACATGAAATGGAGTCTTGGGGAATGAAATTCACTTCGCTGTAAACGTCAATTCATTATAAGCGTGTTCGCTATAACCGTGTTTTACTGTATATCTTTGTTATTACTGAGCCTAACATCACCAAACTTGCATGGATGGGTCTTATGATACTGATTCACCAGACAAGCTTGAATGCCAATCTGAGCCAAAGATTTCGGATGCTTGAGGAGGTAAAAGTTTTTAGAGCTGGTTAAAGTTTTTGGAGTAGGTGCCCTCTGATGATTATATCGTAGTTATTACTGGTCCTAAACATCACCAATTTTGCATGGATGGTGCATCTTATGATACTGATGCACCAGAGAGGATTGAATGCTGAATCTGAGCCATAGGTTTCGAATGCTTGAGGAGGTTCAGGTTTTTATACCCCCGCAAACGAAGTTTAGGGGGGTATATCGGTTTCACCCTGTCCGTCTGTCTGTAGATGCAACTTTGTCCCCCCTATAGAATTTTTTACTACTGCATGGAACAGTTTGAAATTTGTACATATGTTGATCACCATCTGAAGATGTGCACCTGCAATTTTTTTTTAAGATCAGACAAGATTTAATGATTTTATGACAGTTTTCATTTTCCTTATTTTATATATTGTACACTGATGTTCAAAAGTAAGGGAGGTAATCCTTACAGATTTTATTAATTAATTAATAGTATTAAAACACTGTAAAATATATTTATATAAATACATCCAGATGGAGGTTTTTTGTCTTTATGTCTTAAGGTACTTCACTACACCTAGACTTATACTTTTTAAGACACTACGTCACAAGATGGCGATTTAAATGTTTTGTTAAAGTGTTTGTATCAATCAATTCTGATGTATATCGTCATAGCTCAGTGGTTAAAGTATCAAGCTTGTGAACCGAAGATCATGAGTTCGAATCCGCCTGTGGCTTTTGTTCATGTTTACTGAATGAATTTTTTAAAAATATCATTTTTATCCAAAATTGCACATTATTTCTTCTAATTGACATATATACTTCTTATCCATCATGATCTCTATCATAATCAAGTAATTTAGAGAAACTATTTGAAGGTGTAGTGGAGTACCTTAAAGGGGCATGGTCACGATTTTGGTCAAATTTAATTTTTCTGTTTTTTAGCTCACCTGAGCTGAAATTGTTTTCTTTATTTGTTATAGTGCATGTTTCTTGTGTTTAATTGTTTACAATATCGATTTACTAACCATATTTGAGTGTTAAGCTTCGAATTATAAACAAGATACAGAGATTTGCTCACAATTCTATGTTTGTACACATATCTTAAAAACTAAAAATTAAAAAAGTAAAAAATTGGTCAATATTTATTAAGAAAAATTTTCAAAGTCTGTTATTTCAGAAACCAGCTTAACAACTTGTTGTATTGTAAACTTAAGTTTTTTTTCGTCATTATTACTCCTACTGTACATGTGATCCTTGACTGTGTTTGTGTTCATTGGTATAAACTGATTTTGAACCTCAAATACCAATGAAATGGTCTTGAGTGAATAAAAGAATTGAAAATCTTAGGCCATTCTTTTTTTCCATTTTAAATGCTGAATAGGAAATACCAAGTTAAAAATCTTAAGCTGAATGTAATAAACTCATGTGAACAAAATATGACTCAAACCTAGGCGAACTGTGAGCTCTGTATCTTGCTTATAATTCTACGATTGACGCTGAAATTTTGGTTGAACATTAGAAATTCTATATGAATTAGAGTATGTTAAATACTTGTACAAACAAAATAAAAGAATGATATTCTGTATATACCTACTCTCTGGGGCCCCACTTTATACAATAAATAATGTGAAATCTACATCAGTTTTGATATTTTTTTTAAAAAAATACAATAACTAGTAAGTAGTTGATGAAAAAAATGTACCTATATGCTCTCATATATTTTGATCGCTTTACAAAGTTGGGGGGGTGGGGGGGGGGGGGGGCAGAACGAAAATATAGGGAATTGGAAGTTAACAACTTAACAGTGTACCCCTACCAAATGTTTAGTTTTATATCTTGCTTAGGATTTTCTTATTCTGGTAAAAAATAGTATTTCATGAAGGTTCAATGTCAAAGATTACGGGTATGCAAAAATAAGTGTAAAATTTGACCATATGGCACAATATCTTTTGAACGCCCATTGTTGCTCAGGTGAGCGATGTGGCCCCATGGGCCTCTTGTTACTCTAGGGCAGGGCCAAAATGGATGTATAGATGTTAATGCATATGACATTAAAAAATTATCTTCGTTACTCCCACACACATGAAAGGAAAACTGAATTCATGATTTTGTAGACCATATCTTTTGGTTTTTCACCAAAATTATAGGTTTCACAGTTCTTTTTGAAATGTGGTAGTCATTACAAATTTATAATTTTTCTACTCCAGTATGAAACCTAATTAATTAGATGCATATATGAGACGCCATGACAAGATTGTGTATGGGATATATGCTACTCAGGTGACCGTTAAGGCCAATTGGCCTCTTGTATAACCCATGAAGATAAGACGGTCGCAAGTTCTTAATGACAAAAGGGGTTAACTGACCTTGTGAAAAAGTCTTATGAATTTGATAATTATAATTTTATTGCCTTTGGATTTAATTAACACAATCGTAAACTCAGCATTCGGGGCGACTTCAACTTCTCTTTAGGAGGAAATTCCGGCAAAGTTACAGATCACAAAGCAAGTCGCCCCCTAGGTTGGTCACTGTATAATAATACTTTAGTCTTTTTATGGATATTGCTACGAAATAAAAGGTTATCTGTCATGTGACTGAATTCTAGCAACTATCGATGATAAAGACTTGTTATCGATTGTCGCCGACCTGCTGCCTTCAGCGACGATTTTTCGATAGTCGGCGACTATCGTACATGTAACAACACTATATGATACTAATGTATCTGACAGGTATGGATGCTGAATCTGAGCTATAGGTTTTGGATGCTGGAGGAAGTTGATTTTTTAATAGCTGGTTCAAGTTTTTGAAACAGGTGCCCTCTGATGATGATATCTTATTTATTACTGCTCTTAACTTCACTTAACTTGCATGGATGATGCGTATTATGATACTGATGCACATGACGGGGTTGAATGCTGAATCTGAGCCATAGGTTTTGGATGCTGGATGAAGTTTAGTTTGAACAGGTTTTATAGATAATAGCTTGCATAGTTGATTCAACTATATTATAAATGGCTGTAGAGGTAGCTTCAGATGCAGAGCCTGTTATCCATTATCAAGGATGCATAAAATCTCCTTCCTCACTCAAACCTGCTTGATAGATGTGTTTGTTGTTAAATGATATAACATTATTCCTATGATATAGTATTGAATGATATGATACACTATTGTTTATTATGATATAATGTAATATCATATGTTATATTGTAAAAAGTTATATAATACGGTATGATATTGTATCATTTTTAAAAATATTTAATATGATATTGTTTTATGATATTGTTACGTTTAGTATTGTATATTATGATTCAATGTTGTATTATATGATATTTTATTTTATCACATAATACTGTTACATATGATTTTGCAATATATAATATTGTATCATATGATATGATATAATATTGTATCATACAATATTTATATAATAGTGTTATGTTGTGCACAACACAACACTATTGTTATTATTATGCCGACTGTTGAATATACTGACGTGCTTTGCTATATTTAAGTAGCTGTGACGTTCGAGTGTTGACAAGTCCCTATAAATTATCACTGGAAAAGCAAGCTTTTGGTGTTTTTTTTTTTTCAAATTAATCAATTGATTTGATTGTTTATTTAATTAACAAGTTGTTGTACAATAAAAAGTCAACAAAGGGTTATGTTCTTTTCAAGAAATGAGAGACGTTTGGCCTTACCGAGAGAACTCGAAATGTTTAGCAGACGAAATCTCATTGAATTTTTTTAGGTCACCTGAGTCACTCAGGTGACCTATTGCAATTGGTCTTCGTCCGTCGTCGTGCGTCGTGCGTTAACAATTTTAACTTCTTCTTGAAAACTACCAGGTCAATCGTTACCATTTTTGGTGTGAAGCATCTCTATGGTAAGAAGAATCTAAATTGTGAAATTCATGGCTCTACCACCCCTGGGGTGCCACGGGCGGGGCCAAATATGCCAAAAAAGCCAAATTTTCAAAAATCTTCTTCTCTACTCCCACGCATGTGAGGAAAAAACTGGTTGCATGGTTATGATGTCCATGAAGCCCTCTACCAAAATTGTGAAATTTATGGCCCCTGGGTCAGGGGTTCTGGCTCTAGGGTGGGGCCAATATGGCCATATAGTAAAAATGTTTTAAATCTTGGAAAATCTTCTTCTCTACTACCATATATATTTTTTGAAAACTAGATGCATGATTATGATGTCCATGAATCCCTCAACCTAAATTGTGAAATTAATGACCCCTTGGTCAGGGGTTCAGGCTCTAGAGTGGGGCCAATATGGTCATATAGTAAAAATGTATTAAATCTTAGAAAATCTTCTTCTCTACTCCCATATATACCGGTATTTGTTAAAAATTAAATGCATGATTATGATGTCCATGAGGCCCTCTATCAAAATTGTGAAATTCATGACCCCTGGGTCAGGGGTTCAGGCTCTAGGGTGGTGCCAATAGGACCAAATAGTGAAAATGTTTTAAATCTTAGAAAATCTTCTTCTCTACTCCCATATATATTTTTTGAAAACTAAATGCATGGTTATGATGTCCATGAGGCCCTCTACTTAAATTGTGAAATTCATGACCCCTGGGTCAGGGGTTCAGGCTCTAGGGTGGGGCCAATATGGCCAAATAGTGAAAATGTTTTAAATCTTAGAAAGTCTTCTTCTCTACTCCCATATATATTTGTTAAAAACTAAATGCATGGTTATGATGTCCATGAGGCCCTCTACCTAAATTGTGAAATTCATGACCCCTGGGTCAGGTGTTCAGGCTCTAGGGTGGGGCCAATATGGCCAAATAGTGAAAATGTTTTAAATCTTAAAAAATCTTCTTCTCTACTCCCACACGTGGGCAAAAAACTGAATACATGGTTATGATATCCCCAATCTCCTTTACCTAAATTGTGAAATTTATGGCCCCTGGGTCAGGGGTTCATGACATGAGAAGGGGGGGGGGGCAATATAGTGTTAATGCATATAAAGTTTAAAAATCTTCTTCTCTATTCTCACACATCTGTATAAAAAAAAACCACTGACTAATAATTATGTTTACCAGGAAGTCCTCTACTGAAATTTTAATTTTCATGTCCCCTCAAAGATGGGTTTTGACTCTGGGGCAGGGCCAAAATGGATGTATAGATGTTAATGCTTATAATGTTAAAAATTATCTTCTATACTCCCACACACCTGAAAGGAAAACTGAATTCATGATTTTGTAGACCAGATCTTTTAGTTTAGTTTAGTTTCACAGTTCTTTTTGAAATGTGGTCGTCATTACAAATTTATGATTTTTCTACTCCAGTATGAAACCTAATTAATTAGATGCATAGACTCCATGACAAGTTTGTGTATGGGATATATGCTACTCAGGTGACCGTTAAGGCCAATTGGCCTCTTGTTCTTGTACATTCTCTATCAAGCGTCATTTAAAAAAGCGTTTTTGTGATTCTCTTGTAGAATTTCTTTGAAAAATGTTAAATCAATTTGTTTAAAAGTTTTTAAGAAACTTTAACTTTAAAATTACTGTCAATAATGAAGTGTTTTTGGAAAAATGAATAAATTGCTTGATGTCAGTCGTCTATATATACGTTTTATATATATAAATACCGTTAGTTTCAATAACGGCTGATTTAGTATAGCGGTAATGCGTTGGGCTTCAAGCTTGAATGATTTTAGCGTCATGAGTTCGAATCACGCTGTTGGCGCTTGAAAGATTTTCGTTGAAAACATTTGCCGTGCTCTATTTCGACATAGTATGCTTACGCTATATAAATCCTTAAATACTATGCGAAAATAGATGAGTATTGAATATATAGTAACAAACTGACAGAAGGCATAATAATGTATGATATGATAATGGTTTATATAATATATTATTATATCAGACACATAAAATTGTATTATATGGAATTGTTACGTATAATACAATATGAATGATATGATATATTATATTTTACTATATCGTATACTTATAGAAAATATACCCTTTTCCGCCCTGTGCGATATAAACAGAAAATTCGCCTAGGGGTGTGATATAAACCCTAGGGGTGTGATATAAGATTTATATCACACCCCTCTCCGGCAATGTTCGGACGTTATATCACACCCCTTTCCGTTAATCATCATCTATTATGACGTAGAGTTCGGTATGCGTCGTTCAACTCCGATCTCCGAGTATGACGTCAAAAAGTTACGTTGACGTCAACCTAGGATACAAACAGCTGGCGCAAAAATTTCATGGAGTTTATCAGAGATGGAATATATAGACAAGGAGCGATTTGTAAACAATAATCATTCATCAAATTATGTTTTTTATTGTTTCTTTAATATTTTCTATAAGTATACGATATAAAAATCATAACATGGCAATTTTTATATCGCATCCTTTATTAGCCCGAGGTCGCTGTAGTTCAGCCTGAGAGCCGCCAGGCTCGAGGGCTGATATACCGCGACCGAGGGCTAATATAGGATTTGTTACGGAATTTTTATAGGAATTGTAAGGTATAATACAATATGAATGATATGATATGATATTATATTTTACAATATCTCAAGGTATTGTATCATATTATATAATACAATGTTATATCAAATATATTGTATCAAATGATACAATATCATATTTTGTATCAAATAGAAAAAAGTATCGTACAATACAATACAAAAGCATACTATATTATACAATATGATATCTTGATGTACAGTTTTGTGAATGTATTATGTATTCACATTATGTATTACTGTATCATATAATACTTAGTCTATATTTTATTATATAGTATGATATTGTATTATATGATCAAATACAATAATGTATAACACAATACAATGTTATATCATATGTTACAATATGGTATCTCGTCATTATTTATTACGGTATTATTGTATTATATGATAAATATTGTAAGTATGATAGGATGCAATTTTGTATTTTATGTTTTTGTATTGATAAACATTGTATTTTTATAATACCGTATGAAATGAACATATGATTATCATACAATATTTCAACACATGATATACGATATTGTATCAAAACAGTATCCATGAATATCCAAGATCATAATGGTATGATTTTCATATATTATGATAAAGGTGGTCTCATAAAGGTGATGCCTTTTAAAGGTGATGCCTTGTCTCGGTGACCTTTGTAATCTGTGATTACCTATGTTTAGGATTATATTTACACATAATGTCTATTTTCAGTAAGATTTGTTGTGTAATAAAGATCTTTTACTGCTAATTTTAGGAACCTAAGAAAGGAAATGAAAAAGAAGAATTGGCACAGGTATTTTTAATATCATGTTCTTTGTTTTCAGTAAAGCAAAAAATCTTTTGTTTATTCATTTTAACTTGTTTCCAAGTACACTCTCATCATGCGGCTTTTCTGAATGCAGAGAACATTGCTGAATGTGAAGCAGCAGTAAGTTGCCACGAAAAAAGCATGGTATTTTTATGTCACCTGTAGATTGTTTATGAGATATCTCTGGTACAGATAAATTTACAAACCGCAAAAAGTATTTTTTATTAATTAATTTTTTTTATTTCTTTTTCACTTTTATGTGTTTACAAAATAATCATCACAAGCTATGTTTAATTATCGCATCATCGAAGTGTCACTATGTAAGCATTGTCATTGCATAATTATTAAGAAAGGGTTTCACCAGCATGGAGCTATTAAGGCTAGAAAATCACAGATGACATGTGCTATACTAACTGTTAATCTGTTAAATAAACCAAGAAATTGGCGACTGTGCACTGAAGATGTGAACTTATTTAGGAGGTTAATTGACTTGACGTTGAGAATATGCATGTCTTTTAGTTACTAGGGTCCTAAATTTACTTCGAGATAAGCAGGGTATTCAAGATTATTGTGTTCGACCTACCGTTTTTTTTTTTAAATCATTTATATAGTTAAAAAGGCCGGGACCACAGTCGTACCTTAAGATATCCATGGTATTCAAGATTTGGTGTTCGAGATACCAAAGTTCAACTGTATATCAAATAAATAAAGGGAAAAAAAAATGATTGTCATAATCAAAACCTGCTGAAGTTAATCATGCAAATATTAAACAAAATTATATAAAAACTAATCAAAGCGTTCAGGCCACACCTCAACAACCTCATTAATAAAGCACGCAGACTGTTCACAAAGTGTAAAGCTATTTTTAGCAAAGCATACAGTGCAAGAAATGGACCATACTGTTCACAAAGTAAACCTTTTTGTTAGCTCACCTGAGCTGAAAGCTCAAGTGAGCTTTTCTGATCACTTTTTGTCCGGCGTCCGTCTGTCTGTCTGTCCATCTGTCTGTAAACTTTTTACATTTTCAACTTCTTCTCCTGAACCACTTGGCCAATTTCAACCAAACTTCGCACAAAGCATCATTGGGTTAAGGGGATTCAAGTTTGCTAAAAAAAAGGGACAAATTTTTACATAGGAATATAAAGAGAAATTTTATTTTAAATCTTCTACTCAGAACACGACTGGCCAGAAAAGCTGTAACTTGTGTGAAGTATCATCAGGTAGGGTAGATTTAAGTTTGGTCAAATTATGATCCCCGGGGGTAGGGTAGGGGAACAATGGGGACCGGTTGAATCTTTACAAAGGAATATATTGAGAAAAATCTTTTTTCTTAAAAAAGATTATTCTTAGAAAAGGTGCAACATTAGTGAAAGCAATCTTAGATAGTGTAGATTCAAATTTGTCAAATTCATACTTTGCAGGAGTAGGATGGAGCAACATTGGGGGGGGGGGGGGGTGTTCCAATTTTACAAAAGTCTAAATTCACCAAAATTAAAATGTTATAATATATGGTTTAACTTATATGCAAGCATTTTGACTCTTTAAAATTGTTTAGACCTTTGCCTCTGGACAATTCTTGGGCTTCACAAGTTTGATGTAGGTTTATATATATCCCATTTGATTTAGATCTTCTTGAGAACTGTTATGCTCAATATGTGAAATGACTATACTGTGACAAAAAGCGATCAATGGTTAACAGAATATCCAGGGAAAAAATTGATTTTTTTAATATACAGTACCTGTTAGGCTACATGTCCATTTTTTTTTTTGTATATTACTTCGTAAAGGTGATTTTATAATGTCTATTGTTGCTCAGGTGAGCAATGTGGCCCATGGACCTCTTGTTCAAAGAGCTAACGGAACCAAACTATGCAACTGGTCACGGTAGTAGCACATTTCAGGGCCTGTACAGGTCGAGAAAGTTTCTGCCATTTGCTTTCTGATCAAGGCATTCAGGCTGCACTACTTCTAAATGCATGAACTAAACATTGTAGTAAATGATTATGAAAAAGAATAAAGGAAACTAAAATATTTAAATAAAACATAAAGTAGCATTTGTTCTTTGAAAGAATTTCCAAGGAATCCGTATTTTTTTGCACAGATAATGCTGCCTTACTTCACATGCACATCGAACATATGTGTCATTCTTACAGAGTGCAAAAGTCTGCATCTTTAAAAGGGAAATAATGCATATTTATGATCATATCAGCTTTAATGTAGTTTGTTTCAGTATTATAATAATGTTTTTTGTTTTCCTTTGTGTGCAGATGATGTCCTGTAAAGTAGTGTTGCAAAAATTAAAAATAAATTCACCTTACACAACTCCAACAAATGTCGATGGTAAGAAATTTAGTCTTCTGTTACATAATAATTTTGAATGGAGCCTGCAATCAATAATTGTAAGATAAACAAATTAAAGACTTTTGTACATTTTTATACCCCCGCTCTGAAAGGGTTTGTTCCCGTTTTACACACATTTGAAAATTAGCTATCGAAAAAATGTGTGCGAAACGGGAATTTGACCAGGTGAGATAATTGCTAAATTGCTATAGTCTATATCACAGTTCCTGTGAGGGCAATTGACAATAAAATAAACATATAGATCTACTCAATTTTTCAATTCTTTATTCACTCAAGACCAGTTTACTGGTATATCAGTATATACAAATGTACACACAAACGGTCAAGGATCACATGTACAGTAGGAGTAATAATGACGAAAAAAGGTTAAGTGTACAATACAGTAGGTTGTTAAAGTTGGTTTCTGGAAGAACAGACTGACAATTTTCTTAATAAATCTTGACAAGTTTTTTAGTTTATCTACATCAAAAGTATTCATGAGCTTGTTAAATTTTATAATATTTGGGTTTTCATAATATACTAACAATTGATATTTTCATTTATTTCATGTTACAATATTATAACTTTCATAAAAGCTTATTTACATATCAATTGACATCCATGTTCTTGAATTTAATTTCAAACATCAATATGGTCATGGACAATTTCATTAATTTATTTAAACAAGAAAGATAATTGCAAAAATGTTGTATATGTAGTGCTTTTGTTAATCTTACTGACTATATGAAGTACATAATACAAGTTTGAAGAGAAATATTTATCATTTATGCTGTGGCTTGAATAATCAAAGAAAATAGACAAACTGTATGATGATATCATGATAAATCGGCAATTTTATATGCTTCAAAAACTGTAAAGATTTTTTCACTAAACCTATCAGATGTAGACCTAATTCATGTATTTTCAACCTTCTTCTGTTTGAGGTATATCGAATCAATATTAAAATTATTATATATGTCAGCATTTTTTATGCTTCACGTATTTTAGCCACTGATTAGAAAAAAAAAACCCTAGAAAGTGACCTGCAATATACTAAAGCGGTGATGTCATAAGAACTACTGTCAAAGTTGCTACTTCAAAGATTGAAATATTTTGTGATAAAGATAAAGAAATTATCAAATGTGTGCAAAATGGGAACACACCTCTGAAAGAAGCGGGGTATACTGTTTTACACCTGTGTGATGAACGATGAGGTAGTAGGGTGTGTTCCCATTTTGCACACATTTGAAAATTGGGTATAGAACAATAGGTGTGAATTGTGCTTTGATAGCAATTATAGTCTGCTTTCGGTCAAAGATTTTACCTGGATTTTTACCTGTGTTTTATCAGTGCCTTAACGATAAAACAAGAAGAATACAGATATTTTGTTGTGTTTTAGGTCTAATAACTAATAACTATCACCATTTTTTTTCGGTTGATGAAATAAAGATAATGATTTATTAAAAAAGTCTGATAAAAAATAATGATTAGATTAGATGAATTGACTTTTGCATTTTTGTCCATTTACCTTAAATATAAAACCAAATGAATTAGGAAAAATTGCTGGTCCAAAGCCAATTGGAAGCTGATTCAATGGATCATTATATGATGAAGGGGAAAACTACATAGACAGTCATATGGGGTACTCCGTGTCTCTTTTTACAATTAAGTTGCAAATTATGTAAAACGCATGTTTATAATTGATTGTTTGGTATCAACAGAAAGAATATTATGAAAGAAAACAGATCTTTATCACAAAATATTTCAATGTAATGATGTTTGAAGTAGCGACCTTGACAGTAGTTTTTATGACATCACCGCTTTAGTATGTGGCGGGTCACTTTCTAGTTTTTCAAATCGGAGGTTAAATACATAAAAAAAATCAGACAAAAATAATATTTTAATATTGATGCGATGTTCCTCAAACTGAAAAAAGTTGAAAATGCATGAATTGGGAATACATTGAGATGGACTGTCACGTGACGGAGAGGTAGATAGACGTGTCTTATACTTGCTCCGTCTTTTTTGACAATTATCTCTGGATTTAGATATTTCTTGTATATAAAATTTGTACAGTGTATTTAAAAAGTGAATATCAACTATATGTTGGATTATCAGATTGGAATTTGTTCGTAAAAACGTGATTTGTGTCATATTTTTGTGTGAACAAGCATTGTGAACTACAGGTGAGTAAAGCTCACTCACTCTCGGACAGTTCTCCCGTGTATAACGTATACAATGGAAAACACAAAAATGATCAAACCTGTATACTTAAGAAACAGGGATATTCAAACCGATAAAAGCAATCCTATTTCTGATTATATCCTTGCTTGCGCAGTTGGCACTGTTGTCTCTGATATTAAATGCATCCAAAGAGATAGGGACTTATGGAGAATATATGTAGAATCGCGAGAAAGTCGCAATCTGCTTATCTCCGAGGGTTTTGAGCTTCAAAATAAAACAGTGGCTGTTTTTGATAACAATCCATTCTCCGCAGGGACCGAGAAACCCAGCGAGGATGTTGTGAGGATAACGGTCCATGGGATACCGCTATCTGTGGATGACACGTGTATCAAAAACATGCTGGAAAAGTTAGGTGCAATACTTACATCAGACATTAAATATGAAAAAATCCGTAACCCTAACACTTTCAAAATGACAGAAATATTAAATGGAAATCGTTTTGTATATATGAAACCAATGGAACAAGGCAAATTTCTACCGAAAAGCAGCGAATGCGCAGGGCTTAAATGCTCAATCTTCCATAAGGGGCAACCTACTACCAAGAGAAGCATTCTGTGTACCAATTGCTGGGGAGATGACCACTTGAGGTTTAATTGTGAATATGAGACATGTTGCAAAGTTTGCAAAAATCCAGGCCATTCCCCAGGGGACAAAGCATGTTCCAAGTACGACCCTTCCCCTAAGGACATAATTGCCTTCAGTGGTAAGGATGATGTGATGTCCAACTTCTACCCATGTGATATCAAGATTTTTGGTATTTCGCATGCCTCCGCTGAGCATGCCTTCCAGTACAGCAAGGCCATGCGATCTGGGGATCTCATAAGGGCGTCGTCTGTCCGTAACGCCGCCACCGCACTCGAAGCCAAACGCATAGGCGCCCAAGTCACCGTTCCGGATCACTGGATACAACAACGCGAAGACATTATGCGCAAGGTATTAGAGGCCAAATTCGATCAAGTGATTGAATTCAGAGACAAGATCTCTGCAACTGGGTCATCCACTTTACTCGTGGAAGCCGCTTTTGACGACTACTGGGGATCCGGGCTCGACAAAAAAGGCACAATGTACACCGGGATGAAGGCGTGGCCAGGCAAAAACACCATGGGCCAAATACTTACCGACATTGGCCGATCACGACGTCCGAATGCACCGCAGCGGAAACAGTCGGTAAGAAACCAGAAGAACAGATCCTAATTATAATATTGCATTATTATGTAATTTTATTGTACGTTAAATGTCAGAAATGCAGACATGTAATCAATGGAGTTTTTAAATATTTTGTCACTTAATTGTAGAGGGCTTAACTCCTTAGAAAAAAGAACAAAATTATACACATGGTTAAATGACATTGATGCTGATATAATATTATTACAGGAAACGCATTTTATCGAAAAACATGAATTTAAGTATAATACAAGGTGGTTTGGAAACTCGATACACAATTTTTCTGATTCGCCATTTAGCAGAGGCACTTCGATTTTGTTTAAGAAAAATATTGAAATAGAAATTCTTGATACTCACAAATCAAATGATGGAAGGATACTTTTTTTGAACTATATTTTTGATGACAAAACTTTTTCAATAATAAATGTTTACGCCCGAAATAATCAAAATGATCGAAAAACGTTTTTTGAAAAAATAAATTCATGGATTCGAAAATTCTCTATAAATAGTGAAAATATCTTTATAGCAGGAGATTTCAATTGCAACCTAGAAAAAATTAATGATGATCAAAGTATAAAGACGTTTAAAAAAGTACTTACGGGTAACAGTTTAATTGATACATGGTCAAACCTGAGACCAGGGGATATAGGATACACCTGGTGTAATGGGGAAAACGTACCCAAAAGCCGCATCGACTATGCTCTTGTCTCAGATTCCTATGCATATCAAGTAAAAAACATTGTACTCCGGGAGATACCTGGTACGCACTCTGGGGGAACGAGAATGTCTGATCATAAATGTATTAAAGTAACTTTCGATATCAATTCTAACCAAAGAGGACCCGGGTATTGGAAATTAAACACCTCCCTTTTAAAAGAAAATCAGTTTGTAAATGGGATGAAACAACTTATACGGAACTTTGATACAAGTAACAATGCTCACGCAGACTGGGATACTCTAAAAAGCAAAATTAAAGAATACTCAATAAATCAAAGTAAAATGATAAATAAATCCTGCAAAATTAAGATTAAGGAAATTGAAAATAAACTGAGTGAAATAGATGGACCAAACACAAATTCTATAGATATAAACAAAAAACGGCAATTAGAAAAGGAACTAAAAGATCTTATCGATAAGAAAGCAAAAGGTGCTCAAATACGTTCACGCGCAAAGTGGATCGACGAAGGAGAGATTAACTCTTCTTATTTTCTAAAGCTAGAGGCAACACATCAGAATAGCAACAATATCAAATCCATAAAAAAAGGACAAGAATTCATAACTAATAGTAATGACATTTTAGGGGAACTATGTAATTTCTATACAGAACTCTATCAATCTATAGGCATTCATGAAAATAATATCAAGACCTATCTCGATAAAGTACACTTTGTAAATATTCTTAATGATGAAGAAAAACAATCTTTGGAACAATTCCCTACAATAAATGAATGTGATATAGCAGTTACAATGTTAAAGTTGAATAAATCCCCTGGACTTGATGGTTTACCGGGGGAATTTTATCAAACCTTTTTGCCAGAACTTAGAACTCGCTTTTATAATTGTCTACTCCAAACTTTTAATGATAAAAATATGACTTCTTCACAAAAGCTCTCCTTAATCACGCTTATATTTAAAAAGGGGGACAAATCAAATCTTGCAAATTATCGACCTATTAGTCTCACAAACACGGATTATAAAATTATTGCTATTGTCTTAGCAAATAGGCTTCAAAAAGTAATAGACCGTCTTATAAGTAAACATCAATCTGCTTATATCAAAGGGAGATACATCGGGATAAACGCTCGAACCATACATGATATATTTGACTTTTGCGAAAATGAAAATTATAACGAAATTCTTCTTTTCCTTGATTTTAAAAAAGCATTTGATTCTGTTGAATGGAATTTTATTTTTGAAACTCTCAAAAGATTTAACTTTGGTGATAACTTCCTCAGCTGGATATTCATACTCTATAATGAACCAAAATTTAGATTAAAAAATAACGGATGGATTACAAAAACATGCTCTATGAATAGAGGCATTAGGCAGGGATGCCCTGTCTCCGCTATAATATTTCTTTTTGTGACGGAAATACTTTCTTTAACCATTATGGAAAACAAAGAAATTGCTGGTTTCAAAACCCAATATATGACAAAAGAAATAAAATTGATTCAACATGCAGACGACGCTACATTACCGCTTAGAGACAAACAATCACTAAAGGCTGCGCTAAAATGTATAAATAGTTTTGGTTCGATATCTGGCATGTCGTTAAATATAGATAAAACAGAATGTATGCTTCTTGGTGATTTGAAAGGAACAGAAAACACAATACATGGAATTAAGATCAACTTTGACTGTACAAAAGTTCTAGGTACATATATTGGACACAACAAAGAAAAGTGCATTGAAAAAAATTGGGGAGATAAACTGAAAGAACTAGAGAGACTTTTTGAATCGTGGAAAAAAAGAAAATTAACTATATTCGGAAAAACATGTATTATTAATAGTCTAGCTATCTCCAGATTGATCTACAATATATCAATATTACCATCCCCAAGTTCTGATATTATTAAATCTATAAATAGATTGATTTTCAATTTTATCTGGAATAAAAAGGATCGAATAAAACGAAAAACACTTATCGGAGATTTAAAATATGGCGGAATAGGAATAGTAGATATAGAATCAAAAATCAAAGCTATTAAATCATCTTGGATATCTTATATATTAAACGGTGAAAATAACTTGCTCTATTTTCTAGAAAATTTCAAACTGAAAGATGATGACATACTTTATATATTACACACAAATAAAATAGATCTGCAAAACCACTTTCTCCTAAAAAAGCTACCAATATTTTACAGAGAGATATTTGAAGCATTTAGTTATTCAAAAACCACTAAAGAGGCAAATGCTATGTCAACCCCTGAATTTTTACAACAGCATATTTGGGGCAATAAGTTGTTCATGTTTAAAAACAAAACACTTTATTTTCAAAACTGGTTTAATAAAGGTTTTAAATATGTCAAAGATATTGTTGACGAAAATGGGCTAAAACCACTGGAATTCTTTTCGAATATATTAGCCCAAAAAAACAATTTAATCTGTGAATATTTTATAATGAAAAACGTATTTCATAAATTTAAAAAACAATTTGACCTAGGTCTGGCTAAACATACGACTGTTATTCACAGACCGCAGTTTCTATTTCATGGTAACATATATGAATCGATAGATGATAAAAAATGTAAATTTTACTATAAGATTTTTAGAGATCACAAATTTGAAAAGCCATACTATATCAAGAAAATACTTAAGGACCTTAATATTGAAGGATCAGAATGGATAAAAAACATTTATATAAACAAAGTCGTTAACATGTTTGACAAACAAATCGCAGATTTTAACTATAAACTATTAAACAACATACTTATAAGTAGAGAATATCTCAGTAAATGGAAAAACGACTCTAGTGCATGCTTGTATTGTAAGCACTCTAATGAAACAATTAAACATTTACTATATGATTGTACAAATGTCAAAAAAATATGGAATATTGTTAGCATTATCTTACATTTTGTGGTTTCATGGAAACATGTAATTGTTGGACTATATAAAGAAATCAATAACAAAGTTATCGTTTATAATAATGTTATATCGTTTGTAGCACTTAGAATTTATAAATACAAGATGTGGTGTAGAATAAATGATGATATTGAAAAACCAGAAGACATAATTTCGCACGTGAAAACGTCCACAAAAATATTTTACTTAGCCCTGAAAAAATCAAAATATAGTAATTTTAACATAGATATGCTTAGGCTTTTATTTGAGAAGCTGTAATGTTATTTTTGAACTATGATTAACAATGTATCACAAAACTGATATGGGCTTATGTTTAATATGAGTACATGTATACATCTTTTGGATGTCTAGTCTTCATGTATCTTCTTTTTCTTTTTTTCCTTATGCATGTATTTACTTTCCAATTATAAATTAATTTCATATTCCACGCTACTGGAGGGTTTCTGTCTCTCCAGTGGAGCTGCTATAGGGGAAAACGAGGACTCTGTAAGATGTGTGATGATATCCCCTGTGGCAGCAACCATATGTGCATGTATTTCATTATATGAACGTCTTTTTTTTTTAATTCAAGGACGAAAATCATCCATCATATTATATTTGTTTAAATGAGATAGTCTTTTCGTTATATACGTATATTTTTATATTTTCTATAATATGTATTTCAAATATACTTAAAACGTCAAACATACATTATATATTTTTCTTTCTGTTCTATTGTTACTATTATAAATACTTAAATGTGTCATCCTGCGAGATGATTTAGAAAAACTACTATTTCTGTGTATTATTAATATTTTTCTTTATATGCTTGTATTAATGACATAACTCAAACTGAATATATACATATATAATATTGATATTAATTATAACTTATCGGATCCAGGGGGCCCCTGGCACCCCAGGTGACGATATACCTGAGGGTCTCTGCGGAGATGTTGCCTCGCTTGTAATGTAATTTATTGAATAAAAAAAACCTCCTCCAGCATCTGAAAAAAAAAAAAAAAAAAAAAAAAAAAAGGAATACATTTGATAGGTTTTGTGAAATAATCTTTACAGTTTTCGAAGCATGCATATAAAATTGCCTATTTATCATCATACAGTTTGTATATTTTCTTCGATTATTCAAGATATAACACAACATAAATGAAAAATATTTACCAGCGTTTTCACTAGACACATTTCTTCCATTTATGTCAGCAAAAGCAATAATTAAATATTAACATATTCTCTTCAAACTTTTAGCATGTACATGTACTTCCTATCGGCAGTAAGTTAAACAAAGGCGCTACATATTCAACACTTTTGCAATAATCTTTCTTGTTTAAAAAAAAAATGAAATTGTTCATGACCAAATTGATGTTTGAAATCAAATTTATGAATATGGATGTCAATTATTATGTAAATGTGATTTTATGCAAGTTATATTGTAACATAAATTACATGTAAATTTCAATTGCGAGTAAATATGTTTTATTTATTTTATTGTCAATTGCCCTCACAGGAATTGTGATATAGACTATAGCAAATAAGCAATTATCTCACCTGGTCAAATTCCCGTTTCGCACACATTTTTTCGATACCTAGAATTCAAATGTGTGCAAAACGGGAACAAACCGGTAGTAGATATTCAAGTTTGTTTTAATCATGATTCAGGGGGTAGGGTGGGACCCTGTGGGGATGGAATTATTCTATATAGGAATATATAGAGAAAAATCTTCTTCTCTAAAGTCAATTGGTCAGATATATTGTAACTTGTATAGAAGCCTCACAAGGTAGTGAAGATTCAGGTTTGCTCAAATCATGTTTCCCAGGGGTAAGGTCTTTTGTAACAAACTTATTCATAGCCTGATTTGAACAATTATTGCACACATGTAGACAAAAGTGTCTATTATCTCAGAAGACCCTGCCCATGCATACTTTTTATTGAACAATTAGTTCTCACAAGCTCAACATGAAATTAAGGTGAATATGAATAACATATTTTAATTTTCTCTGAAATAGACAACCAGAATGTTGAAGATTTGGCTGAAGGGGAGGCCATAACCTCAGGGGACTTGGGACTCCCACAATTGCATAGCCAGAATGATGAAGATTTGGCTGAAGGGGAGGCCATGACTTCAGGGGACTTGGGACTCCCACAATTGCATAGCCAGAATGATGAAGATTTGGCTGAAGGGGAGGCCATAACCTCAGGGGACTTGGGACTCCCACAATTGCATTGCCAAAATGTTGAAGACTTGGCTGAAGGGGAGGCCATAACCTCAGGGGACTTGGGACTCCCACAATTGCATAGCCAGAATGATGAAGATTTGGCTGAAGGGGAGGCCATAACCTCAGGGGACTTGGGACTCCCACAATTGCATAGCCAGAATATTGAAGACTTGGCTGAAGGGGAGGCCATAACCTCAGGGGACTTGGGACTCCCACAATTGCATAGCCAGAATGATGAAGATTTGGCTGAAGGGGAGGCCATAACCTCAGGGGACTTGGGACTCCCACAATTGCATTGCCAAAATGTTGAAGACTTGGCTGAAGGGGAGGCCATAACCTCAGGGGACTTGGGACTCCCACAATTGCATAGCCAGAATGATGAAGATTTGGCTGAAGGGGAGGCCATAACCTCAGGGGACTTGGGACTCCCACAATTGCATAGCCAGAATGTTGAAGACTTGGCTGAAGGGGAGGCCATAACCTCAGGGGACTTGGGACTCCCACAATTGCATAGCCAGAATGTTGAAGATTTGGCTGAAGGGGAGGCCATAACCTCAGGGGACTTGGGACTCCCACAACCAGGCAACCAGAATGTAGAACATTTGGTTGAAGATGAGGACATTGCCTTGGAGGAGGTGGAACTCCTACAATTGGGTAACTGTTTCATTAAGTATGGATTGCTTTAATCTATTATACCCACTGCAAATAAAGTTTGGGATAGTATATAGGAACTCCCACAATTGGGTAACTATTTCATTAAGTATGGATTGCTTTAATCTATTATACCCACTGCAAATAAAGTTTGGGATAGTATATAGGAATCACACTGTCCATCTGATCGTCTGTCCGTATGTCTGTCTGTCTGTGCAATTGTGTCCAGTCCATATATTTCTTAATGAGAAATTTTTAAAGGTTTCACTTCACAGATATTGTTAATGGCCTGAGGGTGTGTCATGACCTTGACGTTAGTTCAAGGTCACTGGATGGAAAAGTTATTATAATTTGTGTGTGATCTATACAGTACCTGAACTGTTATTTTTTAAAAGTTATGATAATTTGTGTGTGATCTATACAGTACCTGCACTGTTATTTTTTAAAAGTTATTATAATTTGTGTGTGATCTATACAGTACCTGCACTGTTATTTTTTAAAAGTTATTATAATTTGTGTGTGATCTATACAGTACCTACACTGTTATTTTTTACAAGATTAAAGATAAGATAGGATTCAAGCATGGTAGGATAAGATTATTTTGTCTTTTCAGCAAAAATGACATAACTGAGTCACAGTACTACACAAATTCTGACATTAAATGATTTATTAAGTCTTTGCCATTTATATAGAAGCAACTGTTATGAAATTCAGATCTATCTACTGTAGAACCTGTAAAACGAGAAAATATGGCACATACAAATTTTAGCTCAAATGCAAGTGCCAATGTATTGGCAAAATTAAATTTTAGCGCATTCACCTTTTCTTTAAAAAAGGTACAATAAAAATGATCAACGGTTAGACTCATATTTAATGGTGTGTCACTTGAGCACATAAATTCAACAATTTTGATTTCTAACATGCATAAACATTTAACTGTTGTTAAGAACAATATACAATTAGTTTTGTCCAATTCATTAGTAGATAGATATAAAACATCGTTTATAGCGGATGATGTGTAAGTTTTTGTTGGTTTGAGTTATTGGACTTTCAATGAGCTTTCAGCAATTGACAGTTCATGATAACGTAAGCACACACTCTTAGGATTAGGAGGACTGAAGTTGATGTTTTGTAACTTGACGATAATCAAATACATATGGAAAATTGTTGGCGCAGTACTATTTTTAGCGCTCAAGAGCAGTTGCACCAAAGGTGCTGAAATTTGTATTGCACAATATTTCTCGTTTTACAGCAGCTTACAATTATTATCTCATGAAATATTGAATGGTTTCTTACAATTGTGCATGCAGTGTTTAGATTATGATTTCTTCATGGAAGGTTTTCTATAAATATTATGTAAAATATCTACCTTTAAGCTCACCTGAGCTGAAGGCTCAAGGGAGCTTTTCTGATGCAAATTTGTCTGTTAACATTGTTGTCGTCATTTTTGTCATATTTTCATCTTTTTAGCTCACCTGAGCCAAAGGCTCAAGTGAGCTTTTCTGATCACAATTTGTCCGTTGTCTGTCGTCGTCGTCGTTGTCGTTGTCGTTGTCGGCGTTGGCGTTGGCGTTGTAAACTTTTCACATTTTCATCTTCTTCTCAAGAACCACTGGGCAGATTTCAACCAAATTTGGCACAAAGCACCACTAGGTGAAGGGGATTCAAGTTTGTTCAAATGAAGGGCCACGCCCTCTTTAAAGGGGAGATAATTGAGAATTATTGAAAATTTGTTCGTATTTTTCAAAAATCTTCTTCTCAAAAACTATTCGGCCTGAAAAGCTCAAACTTGTGTGGCGGCATCCTCAGGTAGTGTAGATTCAAGTTTGTTCAAATTATGGTCCCCAGGGGTAGGGAGGGGCCACAATGGGGGGATCAAGTTTTACATAGAAATATATAGACAAAATCCTTAAAAATCTTCTTCTAAAAAACTATCAGGCCAGAAAAGCTCAAATTAAAATGGGAGCCTCCTCAGATAGTGTAGATTCAAGTTTGTTCAAATCATGGTCCCCGGGGGTAGGGTGGGGCCTCAATGGGGGGATCAAGTTTTACATAGGAATATATAGAGAAAATCTTTAAAAATCTTCTTCTAAAACATTATTAGGCCAGAGAAGCTCAAATCAAAGTGGAAGCTTCCTCAGGTAGTGTAGATTCAAGTTTGTTCAAATCATGGTCCCCAGGGGTAGGGTGGGGCCACAATGGGGGGATCAAGTTTTACATAGGAATATATATAGAGAAAATCTTTAAAAATCTTCTTCTAAAAAATTATAAGGCCAGAAAAGCTCAAATAAAAGTGGAAGCTTCCTCAGGTAGTGTAGACTCAAGTTTGTTCAAATCATGGTCTCCGGGGCTAGGGTAGGGCCACAATTAGGGGATCAAGTTTTACATAGAAATATATAGAGAAAATCTTTAAAAATCTTCTTCTAAAAAACTATCAGGCCAGAAAAGCTCAAATTAAAATGGAAGCATCCTCAGGTAGTGTAGATTCAAGTTTGTTCAAATTATGGTCCCCGGGGGTAGGGTGGGGCCACAAGAGGGGGGTCATGTTTTACATAGGAATATATCGAAATTTTTTTTTAAAATCTTCTTCTCAAAAACTATAAGGTCAGAAAAGCTTAAATTTGAGTGGAAGCATCCTCAGATAGTGTAGATTCAAGTTTGTTCAAATCATGGTCCCCAGGGGTAGGGTGAGGCCACAATTAGGGGATCAAGTTTTACATAGAAATATATAGACAAAATCTTTAAAAATCTTCTTCTAAAAAACTATCAGGCCAGAAAAGCTCAAATTAAAATGGAAGCATCCTCAGGTAGTGTAGATTCAAGTTTGTTCAAATTATGGTCCCCGGGGGTAGGGTGGGGCCACAAGAGGGGGGTCATGTTTTACATAGGAATATATCGAATTTTTTTTTTTAAATCTTCTTCTCAAAAACTATAAGGTCAGAAAAGCTTAAATTTGAGTGGAAGCATCCTCAGATAGTGTAGATTCAAGTTTGTTCAAATCATGGTCCCCAGGGGTAGGGTGGGGCCACAATTAGGGGATAAATTTTTATATAGGAATATATAGAGAAAATCTTTAAAAAAATTTCTTTTCAAAACTTTTTGGCCAAGAAAGCTCAAATTGTAACCATCCTCAGATAATGTAGATTCAAGTTTGTTCAAATCATGGTCCCTGGGGGTAGGGCGGGGCCACAATGGGGGATAAATTTTTATATATAGAGAAAATCTTTAAAAATCTTCTTCTCAAAACTATAAGGCCAGGAAAGCCCAAATTTAAGTGGAAGCATCCCAAGATCGTAAAGATTCAAGTTTGTTTAAATAATAGTCATGGGGTATGGTGAGGCCACAATGGGGGATGAATTTTTACATAGGAATATATAGAGAAAATCTTTAATATCTTCTTTTTAAAGACTATTTGGCCAGAAAAGCCTAAACTTGTGTAGAGGCATCCTCGGATAGTGTAAATTCAAGTTTGCAAAATCACAGTCCCTAGTGATAGGGCTGGGCCGTGACGGCAGTTTGAATTTTTACATAGGAATATATAGAGAAAAATCTTTAAAAATATTCTGGGAAAGTTTTCGGTCCAAAACTCAGTACTTAGTGTGAAAGCACAGGTTATGCAGATTTAAGTTTGATGAAACCATGATTCCCTAGAGAAAAGGGGGGCCACCAAATGGAGGGGGGGGGGGGGGGGTAAATTGGAATAGAGAAAAATCTTCTTACAGGTACAACAACAAAAGGGGCTTGGTATTTACCCAAAAAAAGAGGTGGATAAAAATTGACAGATTTTCTATTTTTTTTTAGCAAGATCTACTGTACTTAGTTGTCAAGATATTTTGATACTGTAATGCTAATTTGATCAGAATTAAGGCAATTGTTGATCAGGTGAGCGATGTGGCCCCTGGGCCTCTTGTTCTGAACCACTGGGCCAATTTCAGTCAATCTTGGCACAGAGCATCATTGGGTGAAGGGGATTTAAGTTTATTCTAATGAAGGCCCACACCATCTTTAAAGGGAAGATAATTTTTGTGAAAATTTAGTAGTATTTCTCAAAAATCATTACACCAGAAAAGCCAAAACTTCTGAGAGAGCAACCTCATGTAGTGTAGATTCAATTTTGTTTAAATCATGACCCCAGGAGTAGGGTAAGACCACAATCGAGGATCACATTTTACACAGGAATATAAATAGAAATTCTTTAAAAAAATCCTTCGTGTCTAAATCAGTTAGGCCAGAAAAGCTCAGTATTGTGGAAGCATATATCCTCAGGTAACGTAGATTCAAGTTTGTTCAAATCATGGTCCCCTCAGGTAGAAAGGGGCCACAATGGGAAGGGGGGATCATGTTTTACATAAGAATGTATAGAGAAAATGTTTAAAAACCTTTGTCTCAAAAACCATTTGAAAAGAAAAGCTGAAACTAGTGTGGAAACATCCTCGGTAGTGTAGATTCAGGTTAGTTCAAATCATGGTCCCCAGAGGATGGGGCCACAGTAGTGGTGTGAATTTTTACATATGAATTAAAGAGAAATTCTTAAAAAAATCTTCTTTGCTAAAGCAATTAAGCCAGAAAAGCTCAATTTTATCATCTTTTTTTTTGGGGGGGGGGGGGGGTGGTGGTGGGTGGATTAGATAGGAATAGAGAAAAATCTTCTCACAAATACTTGAGTAACAAAAGGGGCTTGGTATTTTCCATAGAAATAATTTGAAAAAAATTCTGAAGATTTTAAAAACTTTTTGTGCAACATCTACCATATCCACTGTACTAAGTTTTCAAGAGATTTTGATACCGTAATGATGATTTAATCAGAGTTATGGATATTGTTGCTCAGGTGAGCAATGTGGCCCCTATGCCTTATGATGTTTATAAGTGAGCTTTTCTGATTTTTTTGTCTGGTGTCTGTCTGTCTGTCCGTCTGTAAACTTTTCACATTTTCAACTTCTTCTCCAGAACCACTGGGCCGATTTCAAACAAACTGGCTATGCAAATTTGTTAAAGGGCCACACCCTCTTTCAAGGGGAGATAATTGAAAATCTTTGAAAATTTGTTGGTATTTTTCAAAAATCTTCTTCTCAAAAACCATTTAGCAAGAAAAGCTGAAACTTGTGTGAAAGCATCATCAGGTAGGGTGGATTCAAGTTTGTTTAAATCATGTTCATGATAGGGTGGTGCCACAATGGGGGATCAAATTTTTACATATTACTATATAGAGTAAATCTTTAAAAATCTTCTTCTTCTCTGAAATCGATCAGCCAAAAAAGCTGTAACTTGTGTGGAAGCATCCATAGGTAGAGTAGATTCATGTTTGTTTAAATCATGATCCCCAATGGTAGCGTGGGGCTACACAGGGGCGGGGGGGGGGGTTAAATTTTTACATTAAAATATACAGAACAGCATAATTTTTAACAAGATAAACGATAGGATAGGATTAATAAACGATAGAACAGTATACACGCACAATATGATAGGATTGATACACAATAGGCAAGGATAAACAATGTTTATGATAAACGTATAATCGCATTAAACATTCTCCCCGATTAACCTGATGATGACAAAATTTGAGAAAGAACATATATGAATCAAGAAATATGTAGAATTTCTTGTTATTAACAAATGCCAAGTTGTTAGTCAATGCTGCATCATTTATATAATGTATAAAAATGACCAGTTAAAATTTCAAACAAAAATTATGCATGAGCTTAAATGATCAAAATATTATCTTTATTTGATAGGATTAATGCACAATAGGATAGGATTAACGCACGATAAAACAGTTTACATGCACGATACAAAAAGATTGATACACGATACAATATGATAGGATTGTAAAAAAATAACGTTATGGGTACTGTATAAGGAGAAATCTTTAAAAATATTCTTCTCAGCCAATTGGCTTAAAAAGCTGCCACAATCAGTTGGAGGGAATATTTACATAGGAATATACAAGGAAAATCTTTTTAAAATTCTTATCAGAAACCCTTTGGCAAGAAAAGCTGTTACTCACGTGGAAGCATCCTCAGAAAGGGTAGATTAAAGTTTGTTCAAACCATGATCTCTAGGGGTAGGATGAGGCCACAATGGAGGGGGTCAAATTTTTAAATGTCATTTCCGTTTTTGAGATATTGGCATTTTATGTATTTTTAGGGGGTTGGTTTGTCCAAGAGTGTTCTCATAAAGTACAAAAGATATCGATTTCAAAATTTCAGGGATGATAGACAAAAGATTGTTTCTCTGAACAAAAGCATTCATATTTACCTAGCACAAGAAACGCCGGAGCTCGGTAGGGCTCGAAAATTGAGATAACAAATTTCTGATTTTTTTTTGGTTTTCTTAGTTTATCTTTTTTTTGTAAATATTTTGTTAAAACATGTAGGAGAAAAAAGATTTTTATTTACAAGATCTTTTGTTTGAAATCAAGAAAAAGGGGCTGGCCCCTCAAATTAGGGACCTAGAACCCTTGAAAGTTTTCACTTTATAACTCAAAAGCGGTTAAGATTTCGATATGGCTGTCACTGCAAAAATTGTTCATTATGATCTTATTAATGTCATAACAATAACATTATGTTTGGGTATTGCATAATATTAGTGTAAAAAGCTGGACTTGTTACCATGTATTTGTAGTTTTTTTTATAGTAAATAAACGGGGTATTTGTGCGTATAACTGACATAAAGGGTACCAGTTTACATTACGGGAATTGTTAGAACATTTTAGTTATTTTCTAGTGAAACACATAATTGATATAAGAATTTCTTCTATGCAATGCATTTGAGTCGCATATAAAATCTAGCTGGATTCCGAGCTGTGTATGTGAACAATTACGTATCCGATCCCTTGCCCGCGGTCGAGGAAATAGGTCGCGCGACGGCTGGACTAGCGAGCAATCTACCGTTATCCGATACACAAAATTTGCGAAGAAAACCCTCTAATGAATATTTATCAAACTTTGTACACTTCTTTGGCATGGTAAAAGGACACACCCTATTGATTTTCAAGACAATTGATTCAATATTTTTTAAATTTTCGTTAAAATGCGAAGTTAAAGCATTAATTTTATGTACGACTTGACAATAAACATTTCCGGTAATTTTATGTACGACTTTAAGTAAATAGCTACCGATGCAGTTCAAATCAACAACTTAGTATTTTGGGGATTTTAATCTAGTAAAGGTAAAAATAAAAGTAAGAAAAAAACCCAAACGTTTGGTAGTATTTGGAGTGTTAGAAGATTGCCCATAGGTAAAAGTTGAAGCAGGCAAGAAATTAAAGTCATCCGATTGACATCGAAGCAAGCAGTCGACTTTCGGACAAATTTACCATAATACTTAAAATAGATTAGTCCAAAATTTAGAGGAGACTTTGACAGATATCGCACATTCATCACGCGATGATTGTTTCATATTAATAATAGCTGCATATCTACTACAATGGGTTGACATACCAAAAGCAACTAGAATTGTCCATCAGAGCAGACTTCAGATCTCTAAATCTTCAGCTACGTTTCATAATATATACTGATCGTTTACGTATGCTTATATAAAAAGGAATGTCACTTAATGAATCTAAATTATTTAACTTTAACAATATGTGTACATGTGTTGAGTTTCTGCTAGAAATAGGAAAACTGTGCAACCACGTTCATGTAACACCCCCCCCCCCCCCCCCCCCCCCCAAATTATACACCACAAAGCTTGGGGATTAGGATAAAAATGATATTATGAATTCAAAGTAGTTTTTAGAAACACTTGTGTCATATTTATTTTGATGTGATAAATTTTGATCTGAAAAATTTCTATGTATTTTCCTAAATTATGCATTTCCTCCCACAACAAGTCATGTTGCGAGGGGATGCTCCACTTTGCAGTGCTCTTGTTTATTTAGCTGCAAACACAAAAATTTCGATTTTAAAGATTTTGATAGTAAATAAGAAAAGATTACACCTTTACCTACTACCGTAGACAGTGTACCAGCTTACATGCAGAAAGTGTTTAAATATTTTAATTCTTTTCTTGTAAAACACATTATGAATAAAAGAACTGTTTCTATGCAATGCATTTGAGTCGCATTTAAAATCTAGCTGGATTCCGAGCTGTGTATGTGAACAATTATTAATAAGTACCCGATCCCTTGCCCGCAGCTGAGGAAATAGGTCGCGGTTGGACTAGTGAGCAGCCTACTGTTATCCGATACACGCCTTTTTCACATTTTCGCCTTGCTGTAATGCACACGAGTTTATTTATTTAGCTGCAAACACAAAGAACAGTAAATGAGATGATTCTATCTTTACCTACGAATGAATGCTGGTTTGGTCTCGTAATATAAAAAAAATAGTATGACTGTCATTGAAAAAAGGTGTTATATAATTGTTCTTTGTGATCTTGTCTATGTCATAAAATAGTTTTGTTGTTGGAAAAAAAAATTAAGTTATCAAACTGCAAACATTTTAAATACACCACGTTGAGTGTACATTTACATAACAAGGGCCAAGGAGATGCCGCTCTAGTGGACAACGGATTCGCTGTAGTCTAGGACACATGCTTCTCGTGTTCATATGTTATCACACATTTGAATGTTCATTGATTCTTTGTTAAATTATTTTCATTTTCAATTACATTGGTTAACGATGCATCAGACCATTAATGTAAATCAAAGTGCGTAAAATAAAGAAAAAAACTGCCATCAATGAATATAATACGACGTTTTAGAGTCATACAAGTTGAAATGTAAATACATTCACCGGTGTCGATTTTCGACATTTTGCTGTGAGAATTGAATTCATTACACTACCTATTTCAACAAAATATTGTTGAAATAGGCAGTGTAATGAATTACATTTCAACTTGTATGACTCTAAAACGTTGTATTATATTCATTGAGAGGCATGAATTAAGCAGGGTGTAGTAAGTAAGAGTTGAAATATATTAAAAAAGCGTTCGAGATAAGGTAGCTTAAGTGGTACAATGTTACATGCTTGCGGTAGGTGCGGGCACGATAAAACTAACCAATTTTAAACACCAATAGTGTGATCCTTATTCTTTTGCAGTTTTATTTCAATTCAGGCCGTAAAAGAATAAGGATCACACTATTGGTATAACCTCTTCTCAATGGTGGTCTGATTCATTAAAAAGCATACTCATTGCTGATTTTATTCTTTCAGTAATCAAGTTTTATTTATTGTTATTGATTATGAAAAAATATGCGAGTTTTAAAAAAGTTTATGTACATTCAGTGAGTAAAAGTTTTGATTGGATTCAGACAGTTGAAGAGCAAGTAGAGGACACATGCTTATTAATAAAAATACTGCTTAGTAGAATAGGGAAATTTTCTAATCGTATGGGCTTTGCATATTCAGGCACACTCGAATAGTAAATACATAAATTATATATATTTAAGTAAAACGTCTGTATGCTGTATTATGTATTTGCTGTCTGAAGAAGCTCTCGGCAATAGTGTAAAGAATGCATTCTTTTCTTTAATTAACGATTTTTGTGCACGCATTTTCTCAAATTGCTCATTGCTCAAATTTTGTTACACGGCCCCGATAAGAAGATGAAAGGATGACCCCTAAAATGTCTTTCCCAAGTATATCAAGAATGGTCTCAAATTTCAAACACTGGTTGAATAACATATAACTTATTTTGTGCAAATAATATGTGCATGAAATGACAATTCTCCTGTAACTTAACAAAAATTACACTTTGTAAAATCTAAAATTTCTGAACTTATCATTAAAATCAATAATATTAGACGGCCCATGCAGTATGTTTTTCTGGCCGAGTCTTTTGTTCAACAGCGCATCGATTGTGAACATTTTAGCGTGGTTATTACAAGATGATGAAACGACCACGACTTTTTGACAGATTTGGCTACAAAGAGTGTAAAAGAGATGGATACAAAACACAAGTGCTATTAGATCTTGTAGGAGATAAAAAATAATTAATCTGCATTTGCCATAAATACAAACTTTTATCATAAGAATATTTTAACATTTAGATCTGCCGAATATTTCTATTTTCCTTCATTGTTTGGTGCCTGATTTGAAATAACGTTTCGAGGTATAATAAGTGGAGAAACTTCTTTAAGCTGCATGTTCCGATTGGCCATTACAGTATCAAATAATTTTCCATGCAAACCAAATGAATGATCTTACAAAGATATAGACGTATTTGCATGGAATTGATCTCCTTTCTATGTTAGAAATATTCAAAGTAAATAAATTAAATAAATACAAAAAACCCCAAAAATACATCATGGGATAGTTTAGAATGATTAACCATTTGGTCTCATCCTCCGAATGGGTTTATTCATCAATTATAAACAACGTAAACTTCAAAACTATTGATGAGCAAATGTACACTGTTTTGTTTTTCTAAATAGTCATGCTGTATATTTTATTTGTTATTGTCAAAGTCGTAATACAATTATACTAGCTTCGACGTAAGGGGCCAGTTTAAACACGAGGCGAAATAACGCGAAACCCTTTTATGTCGGAGGGTGGTTCTAAAAAACTTGGCCTGATAGGCAACATCCGGTTTAGAGGACATTGTTGCAAATTATTTATAGTATTTAACGCTTGAGGTCTTGATCGTGTATTCTTGCATAATTTCCAATTCTTCTGAAATATATTAGATTCCATCGATCTTATTTACGGTACCTATTTTTATTTTAATTTTTATTTTGAAAACCCAGGCAATAAATCACTAACGGAATATACTTTTTCAATTATATATGATATGCAACTCTGTACTTGTAGCCATACAATGGGGACAACAAACGATACTGACTGTCTTACTCCCGCAGTATCTTGAATCATGGCCTGAAAAAAATGGGGTGAACTATAATCTAACTATTTTGGCAAAAATGCGTATTTATTTATAACAAGACTTAACGGTATAAACTGAAATGAGTTGCTAGTTTGGATCTATATTCACAGTTGTTTAAATCAATAGCTATGACAGAAATATTTGTCGATAATTGAGCATTAATTAAGTGACCGGACTATGGGAGATAGCTTTCACTAATTATAAGCATCGCGGCCGGAATAGACAAGATCCGGATTGCACAACATTTTTAAAAAATACACAACATCCGGATTCAACAAGTTTCAACATTTACATTATTTTTTTTATTGAAATAAGGCTTAATTGACCGGGAAAACTACTGCAACGTATATCATTACACACATACTTTGCATAACCATCGTTTAAAAGCGTACAATTATTTTATGAAAGATCTGACCAGTTTTAACTGTCTAATACACTTTATTTGTCATGTGCATGATCCTGTGCATTAATTATTTTCAGTACTTGTTTATTTCTCTGGAATGATCTCCAATTCCATTGGCAACTGTTGTCATTCAAAATTACGTGAGGTAAACAAAATTTCAAATTTTGATTCGATCTCAACTGTTATGTATCCAAGGAATCTATTGATTTTATCATAAGTTACATAATGAGGTTATTAGATTTTTAGGGGTCAAACGTCCAAAATTTTGATCACCCATATATCATTTGATATTTGACCTTTCATTTGATATCAAGAAAAGGGGGCTTTCCTCAAACTCCTATATATCAGAAATTAAATATCTTTGGAAATGCAGTATAGTTAAAAAGATGCTCAAAATGATGTACTAAACAATATTCAACCTTCAAAATGTCATTAAACGGCCCCTATAAGGAGATAATGGATTGGTCCCTAAAACTTTCTATCCCATGTATCTCAGGAACGGTAACACATTTCTAAACACTTGTTGAACAAAATATGTTTCAAAATAAAAGACCTTTTATTTGATATCAAGAAAAAGGGACTGACTCCTCAAATTAGGGATCAAGATGAGCCTAAAGTCTTTTATCTATATAGTCATTCACTGAGAGATGTTTTTAATAGGCTATAAAAGCAAAATTAGGTATGTGGCAACGCACTTTGAAAAAATTACGCAGTTTGAAATTTTTTTATGTAACCTAACAATTTAATGATCTTCTCATGCGTTGCCTTATTAGGGTTTTTAGGGCCAGAGGTAAAAAGTGTAATCTTTTCTATCTCAGTTGGAAGAATTGCAAGCATTTAAAAAAGCAAAGTAAGAGAACTTATAAAGCATTACAGGAAAGCATTAGTAATCAACTACTATTTCCACATCATGTTTTGTTGTCAAAAATTAAAGTCCATGATGTCATATCCCTTCTAAAAATCGGATGGAAGATCTAGACCTCCTCGTTGCTCGCAACAAGATCGTCTAGTTATGTCTATTGTTGTTCAGGTGAGCAATGTGGCCCATGGGCCTCTTATTTAAGTATACCAATGTTAACTCGAAAATACTGACCTGTCACACTTAGGCAAAATGTAAGGGCAATTTTTCCCATCTTTCAAATTGTACATGTAGTGAAAAATTTATGATTTTCACAGACATCTTTTGTTTATAGAAAATATGACCATGGCACCAGACATTTTGCAATATGTTGATGGTGGTGCATTGATATATTTATTTTTTTGTATACATAACTGTGTTTAAATATATGTGCAATAAAAAATTTGTGAGTAATGGGATAAAGATCCCCATATAAGATTTTAGGTGTAGGCTTAACAGTCATTTTTTTTTTAATAATTAAGTTTTGTTTCATTGATTTATATTAGATGCTGATGAGACAATAGAAAAAAATATTCAGCTATCAGTGGCAGATTTGTCTTATCAAGAAAGAGGTAAGATCCAACCTTTTCCAATTTTACATGCATTAGAAATTTATTCTTAAGGCAATGAAATAGATTTTTTCCCCCTCTGACTGAAATTTCCTGCTCTCATTTAACAAAAGAAATGGCACATGACTGACGGTTATATCACTATTACTGTCTGATTTAGCAATGTGGCTGACACTAAAAGCACTTTTCCTCCATTGTTTGATATTTCATATTACTTGGTACAGAAACCACATTCAGTATAAGTTCTTTCTATTAGCTCATCTGATCCAGAGGATTAAGTCAGCTAATCAAAATTTGTCCGTTGCTGTTGTTGTCATTGTTGCAACATTTCACATATTCATCTTCTTCTCTAGAACCACTTGCCCAATTTCAACTAAACTTTGCACAAAGCATCTTTGTAAAAGGGCTTTTAAGCTTGCACAAATGAAGGGCAGTGCCCTCTTTCAAGGAGAGATGATTAAGAATGATAAAAAGTTTGTTGGCATTTTTCAAAAAATCTAAAAAAAATTATTGGCCAGAAAATCTGAAACTTGTGTGGAAGCATGCTGAGGTATGTAGATTTAACTTGTGTTGAAGCATCCTCATGAACCGTAGATTTAAAGTGTGAAAATCATTACCAACAGGGGTAGGGTGGGGCCACAATGGGGTGTCAAATTTTTACATAGGAATACATAGAGTAAATCTTTAAATATCTTCTCAGAAACTTTTCAGTCAGGTGATTTTTAAAAATTGCTTAGACTTTTGCCCTAGGAGGATTCTTGGGACTTGCAAGGGGTACAGACTTTGATGTAGGTTTATATTATCCTATATGATAGGCACCCCATCCCCCACTCCTGATCAGATTTTGGCTGAAAAAAGTGTGTATTATACATGAGACTGTATGGTTAATTTTTGTCGGTGAAGTTATGTATTAAATTTTAATTTCAGCATCTTTGCAAGTTGAGAGAATATGGGCCCAGTCAGAGATAACAGATTTCATAATTGGGTCAGTTCATGGAATTAATATCACTGACCGAGATATTAAATCACTTCAAGGAAATCAGTGGCTGACAGATCAGGTCAGTATCTTTACATATTTGGAAGACATCTCTATACATATTACATGTACTGCATATTGCTATGTATTGTGCATGTGAAATAATTCACTCCCAATAAAGTTGATGTCAGATAAAGTTGATGATATTAGTTTTTAATTCCTTGCTGAACAATCTTTAGGTTGTATTTCTTCTGAAGTCATCAATCCTTGTACTGTGTTTTTCAGATTTTAGATTGATACTTTTTAGCCAGGCTCTGCTGAAAGCAGAGTCCTGGCTCTAGGCAGGCAAATTGCCAAGGTTACTATAAATAGCACAACTTCAAAAGTAAACAAAAAACTAAATAGTAAAAGCTTCCGCTATACCAAATAGTTACACAAAGAGCCATGTTTTGTCAAAAATGTTGGCATTTTGTTTCTTTTTTTAATTTCGAGAGAATTGTCTTATCTTTTTTAGTTTTCTTTTTAATAACGTGTTTTAAAAACAAGACTATACATTTTGGACACATACAATGCCCATGAATTTCCCTGAACTACTTTGCTGCGCGTTGAAGAAATGGGGATTGAGTATATAACGTTTGTTGCAAAATTCAAGGCAGCAACTGTTGAACTTTATTCTTCTAGACAGACAAATTTTTGTTTATAGCCGCTTACTAAATTTGGTCGCTCTCTGACTCTTTGCCGACATTAAAAGCATATGAGAGAGAGAGAGAGAGAGAGAGATTTTCAGTCTTTACTACACAATATACATAAAGACACACCAAAAGAGCCTGGCTTTCAGTACTTCAGTACTTTGATTTTTTCCTGGCATGTGGATCTCACCCTATTCATCACAACAACATATTTCATATTTTGTGTGGTTTTTTTTAACAGAAGATCATGTAAACCTTTAATAAATTATAGTTTGCTCTAAACCACTTCAATTTTTGTGTAAAAATCATATAAATTTAAACAATACACTCAGAGTTTCCGTAAACTATCAGTCCTACCAGCAAAACCGATAGAAAATCGAAATGTCTGATAACATTCGATATATTACTGGTCCATGTGACTGGTAAGTTCCACTTTCACAATCCAAATTTTTTTTGTTTCTACGCGCTGTTTTTGTCATTTTGTCGTAATCTCTAAAACACCTTAGGTAGTGTTTAATTTAAGTTTCTTGTAAGCACCTATCTTACACTGATACAGCATCATGTCGTGGTCAAACACTTTTCTTTTTGTACGAAGCTAAAAACTATGTGAGGATTGAGAATAAAGAAAAGTATGAAGGTAGTTTAAATTACCAGAATGGCAGGGGAGGTTGAAATTTAACGAGGTTAATGGCATGACTTGTTCTGTAAAATACAGAAGGGTCAATAATTACCGTTTCATTAATTTTTGATTCCATTAATTTTCGATTGTATATGATCATGAAAGATCATATATTAATTTGTTTTCAATTGATTGAATGAAAATTATCCAGACCAGTACAGGGGCTAAAAATTGTGAATTTGTGGCACATACACTAATCATGTGACTTCTTTATAGGAATGACCTTAATAAACATACAACAGTATAGTATTCTTATAGTCATAAAAACAGAACAACAATAGATGGACCTGCTAAAGAATATTTACTTTAAGTTTTACGGATTAAGTTCTAATTAAAATAATGCTTCTAATGTGCAATATGAGTTTCCTCTCTACCTTTATGCATTTGTCCTTTTCTCATTTTGTTGTGCCTCACAAAGACGGATCCTTTCATTTTGGAGTTCCGAATGAAAATAACTGAAAACGAACTAAACAATAATTGAACGCTGAACAAATGGTGAACACATTGTGAATGCAAAGTGATCGCTTTGTAAAAGGTGAGCATGAACGGAGCAAAGCGAAGAGCGCAAGTGAACGCACTGTGAGTGCACAGTGAACGCGCAGAAAAAAAAGGAAAGTAGAACGTTTCAGGGACTTTATTTGTATTCATTCAAACTAGCCCAAAAAATTTAATTAATTCTTTGAAGTTGCCTTATTTATACTTTTTGATTTTTTTCCCATAAAAATGGGCTCTATCGCCCTAAATCAACCTAAAATCTGAAAAACATGGAATGTACAGTACCTTACAAAAATAAACATTGAAAGAGTTGACAATGTAAATGCTTCATGTAATTTGTTATAATATTATTATATTCCCGCTCCAAAGGAGAAAGAGGTATACTGATTTACCTTTGTGTCTTTCTGTCCATCCTGTCTGTCCATTACAAAATTTTCTCTCGCATTTATCTCAGCAACTATTCATTGCAGATGCTTGAAATTTTAACATACTATTTGTTTAAGCTTTTCATATGTTTGGATTTTTTTTTGCACCAATTGGACGTCAACTTCCTGTTAAACGATGACGGTTTATTTTTAGCCCAAGTTTTCAAACAAATTTTTGTCAAAGATTTCTTGGCAACTATTTATCGCAGAGTCTTGAAATTTTAAAACACTATTTCTTTTGGCATACCAAACGTTTGGATCTATTTTGAGAAAAAATTGAGCCTATTCTCAATTGAGAATGGGGCCGAATTTTGGCCCCCTGAGAAGGTACTGATAAATCCCTGGCTAAAAATGTCTATAGAAATAACAAGATATCTGTGAGCCAATGGTCACCTTTCCACATATTAGATTGATGGTTGAGTAAAAAATAAGTATTAGGAGTTATTTCAGATAGAAACATATATTTTCAATCCATTTTTGCATTTTATTAAATTTAAGGTAATATATTGATAAATTGTGTACTTCTTTGAAAGTGTTTATTTCAGTAGACTTGTTGCAATGACCAAATATAGGAATATTATATAAGTTGGATCATATTTAAAAGTCTAGCTCTTTGGTTGTCCAAATTCAGAGGTCTATGTGGACTACACCCTAAAATCATGATGTATATTCAACATCGAAACTTTGTTCCCAATATCAACAAATTGTCGATTAAAATTTTACCATTTCCATAGGCCAAAAATGGTGTTTCTCAAAAGAAGCTGATAAATCCCTATTTATTTCATGTGTTTTGATATAATTAACAATCTTAAATATATCATAACAATAGTTCAACATAATAATAATGATAACTAGACACGATCTCGTTGCGAGCAACGAGGAGGTCTTCCGTTCGAATTCTAGAATGAAATATGACATCATCGACTTTGATTTTCGACAACAAAACATGTTATGGAAAAAGGAGTGAAGTACTAATGCTTTATTGTATCGCTTTTTATAAGTTCTCTTGCTTTTTTAAATACTTGCATTTCTTTCAATTAAGATAGAAAAGTAAAGTTGTTTACCTCTGGTCCCAAAAAACCCTAATTGGGTAACGCAAGAAAATCATTATATTGTTAGGATATATAAACGTATTATACCTAATCTAGCTTTAATAACCTTTCACAAAATGGCTCTCATTAAAGGGCTATAGATAAAAGGTTTTAGAGCTCTTTGATCCCCTAATTTAAGGGGCAAGTCCCTTTTTCTTGGATTCAAATGAAAGGACATTTAATTCTGAACACATTTTGTCAACAAGTGTGTAAAAATCCGTTACCGTTTTGGAGATATATGAGAAAGAAGATTTTAGGGGCCGATCCCTTAACTCCTTTTAGGGGCTGTTTAACGAAATTTTGACGGTTGCATTTTGTTGAAAACATCATTTTGAACAACTTTTCTTCTGTACTGCATTACAAAATATTTTTCATTTCTGAGATATGGGTGATCAAAATTTTGGATTTTTGTCCCCTAAAAACCCTTAATTACATAACACATGATAAATTCATTACATTGCTTTGATACATAACTATAAGATAAACACATTTGTTTCTACAATGTATAACATTTCACAAAATATCTCTCAATAATGGGTTATAAAAAAAAGACTTAGAGCCCTTTGGTCCCCTAATTTTAGGGGCCAGTCCTTTTTTCTTGATATTAAATGAAAGGATATTTAATTCTGAACACATTTTATTCAACAAGTGTTTGGAAATTCATTACCGTTCTGGAGATATATGAGAAAGAATGTTTTAGGGGCCGATCCCATAACTCCTTATAGGGGCCGTTAACGAATTTTTGAAGGTTACATTTTGTTGAGAACATCATTTTGAACAACTTTTCTTCTGTACTACATTACAAAATAGTTTTTCTTTCTGAGATATGGGTGATCAAAATTTTAGATTTTTGGCCCCTAAAAACCCTTAATTACGTAACACATAATAAAATCATTACATTGCTTAAATACATAACATTGAGATAAACACATTTGCTTCTATAACATTTCACATAATATCTCTCAGTAAAGGGCTACAGATTAAAGGCTTTAGAGCCCTTTGGTCCCTAATTTGAGGGGTCAGCCCCTTTTTCTTGATATCAAATAAAAGGTCATTTAATTCTACACAAAATTTGTTCAACAAGTGTTTAGAAATTCATTATCGTTCTGGAGATATATAAGAAAGAAGGTTTTAGGGGCCGGTCCCTTATCTTTTTTTAGGGGCCGTTTAACGAAATTTTGACTGTTGCATTTTGTTGAGACGACATTTTGAATAACTTTTCTTCTATACTGCATTACAAAATATTTTTCCTTTCTGAGATATGGGTGATCGAAATTTTGGACTTTTGTCCCCTAAAAACCCTTAATTACGTAACACATAATAAAATCATTTCATTGCTTGACTACATAACATTGAGATAAACATATTTGCTTCTATAATCTATTACAAAATATCCCTCGGTAAAGAGTTACGGGTAAAAGATATTAGAGCCCTCTAGGTCCCTAATTTGAGGGGCCAGCCCCTTTTTCTTGATATCAAATAAAAGGTCATTTAATTCTACACAAAATTTGTTCAACAAGTGTTTGGAAATTTGTTACCGTTCTGGAGATATATGAGAAAGAAGGTTTTAGGGGCCGATCCCTTTACTCCTTTTAGGGGCTGTTTAACGAAATTTTGACGGTTGCATTTTGTTAAGACGACATTTTGAACAACTTTTCTTCTGTACTGCATTACAAAATATTTTTCCTTTCTGAGATATGGGTGATCGAAATTTTGGACTTTTGTCCCCTAAAAACCCTTAATTACGTAACACATAATAAAATCACTACATAGCTTGACTACATAACATTGAGATAAACATATTTGCTTCTATAATCTATTACAAAATATCCCTCGGTAAAGAGTTACGGGTAAAAGATTTTGGAGCCCTTTAGGTCCCTAATTTGAGGGACCAGTCCCTTTTTCTTGATATCAAATAAAAGGTCATTTAATTCTACACAACATTTGTTCAACAAGTGTTTGGAAATTTGTTACCGTTCTGGAGATATATGAGAAAGAAGGTTTTGGGGGCCGGTCCCTCATCTTTTTTTAGAGGCCGTTTAACGAAATTTTGACGGTTGCATTTTGTTAAGAACATCATTTTGAACAACTTTTCTTCTGTACTGCATTACAAAATATTTTTCATTTCTGAGATATGGGTGATCGAAATTTTGGACTTTTGTCCCCTAAAAACCCTTAATTACGTAACACATAATAAAATCATTACATTGCTTGACTACATTACATTGAGATAAACATATTTGCTTCTATAATCTATTACAAAATATCCCTCGGTAAAGAGTTACGGGTAAAAGATATTAGAGCCCTCTAGGTCCCTAATTTGAGGGGCCAGCCCCTTTTTCTTGATATCAAATAAAAGGTCATTTAATTCTACACAAAATTTGTTCAACAAGTGTTTGGAAATTTGTTACCGTTCTGGAGATATATGAGAAAGAAGGTTTTAGGGGCCGATCCCTTAACTCCTTTTAGGGGCTGTTTAACGAAATTTTGACGGTTGCATTTTGTTAAGACGACATTTTGAACAACTTTTCTTCTGTACTGCATTACAAAATATTTTTCCTTTCTGAGATATGGGTGATCGAAATTTTGGACTTTTGTCCCCTAAAAACCCTTAATTACGTAACACATAATAAAATCACTACATAGCTTGACTGCATAACATTGAGATAAACATATTTGCTTCTATAATCTATTACAAAATATCCCTCGGTAAAGAGTTACGGGTAAAAGATTTTAGAGCCCTCTAGGTCCCTAATTTGAGGGGCCAGTCCCTTTTTCTTGATATCAAATAAAAGGTCATTTAATTCTACACAAAATTTGTTCAACAAGTGTTTGGAAATTTTTTACCGTTCTGGAGATATATGAGAAAGAAGGTTTTGGGGGCCGGTCCCTTATCTTTTTTTAGGGGCCGTTTAACGAAATTTTGACGGTTGCATTTTGTTAAGAACATCATTTTGAACAACTTTTCTTCTGTACTGCATTACAAAATATTTTTCATTTCTGAGATATGGGTGATCGAAATTTTGGACTTTTGTCCCCTAAAAACCCTTAATTACGTAACACATAATAAAATCATTACATTGCTTGACTACATAACATTGAGATAAACATATTTGCTTCTATAATCTATTACAAAATATCCCTCGGTAAAGAGTTACGGGTAAAAGATTTTAGAGCCCTCTACGTCCCTAAATTGAGGGGCCAGCCCCTTTTTCTCGATATCAGCTGAAAGATCTTGTAAATATAAACTTTTTTTACATTACATGTTTTAACAAAATAATTTCCAGAAAAGAGATAAAAAGAGAAAAGCACAAAAAATAACGACACTTTTTTAATGTCAATTTTTGAGCCATAGCGAGCTTTGGCGCCAATAGTGCTAAACATACAAAACAACAATCATGCAAAACTTCAATCTTTCCTTTACCAACCGTAGAAATTTAAGCTCAAAATCTCTTATAGTTTAGGAGAACGGCCGCAGACAAAATACCCATATAAAAAATAGAAAAATCTCAATATCTCCAAAACGGATGTGACGTCATTAATGCAAAAAATTTGCTATCAAATTCAGACCACTGTCTATCACATCTAAAAATTTGATGGAGATCGGTTGAGCCGTTTCTGAGAAATCGCGTGCACAAAAATGGGAAGAAAAAAAAAGAATAAAAATAATAGGGAAAAAGAAACCGAAGAATAACAATAAGGTCTTCCGTTGGAAACGGAAGACCTTAATAAAACATAATAAAACTTTTACAATGTCTATCGGTCACAATACTATATTTAAAAATTTTAATTTATTTTTTATTAAGGTCATCGATGGATATTTGAAGATTCTTTGTCAGACAGAACTTGATAAAGGACAGTTGATTCTGCATGTTCCAGTTCAGACTATGACAGCTATTAGCACAGGGAAATATTTTAATGACCAGTCTTCAAAAAATTTTTCAAAAGTAAGTAAAGAGCAATGTCATTTCAATTAAATATACAGTAACATGTACATTTTAGTTGGTGAAATAAATTAAACAAATCGGAGGAATGGAATTTTATTCATGTACCGTAATCCAGTGAATATAATACACACTTTTTTCCCAGCATTTTTTTATCTTGAGAAAGGGGTGCGTATTATACATCCCAATAGGATTTTGACATATTTTTCCCTAGGTGAAGCCCCGGTATCATACTGGCGCTTTACCTATACTGTACACAGAACCAATTCCCCGCTATACATCGTAACATTATATCTATTAATATTTAACCCTTAGGAAATCATTGCTATAGCATTTTATTAAAGAAAATGTATACTTAAAGTCAGTTAATCAATAAACTGTTTCAAAATGGCCTTTAAAAAATAATTTGAACTGCCTTTTCTTTATCTCCGTATATGCAGCCATTACAACTGTTATTAATAGAATGTGGGCTTGGATGGCCACGTGCTATGTGTATTAAACCGATCTTTGAAAACGGCTTATTTTTTACCATTTTCATGTAATGATAATTGATTCATTGCAAATAATTATGAATATAAATAATTCTATAATCTATTCCGTTAATTGAAGCCATTGTTGTGCTCCCCCACCGCTAACACTTGACACTTTGGGTATTTCTGTCACTCCCCTTAGGCTATAAGTGTACTATACACAACACAACTATTTGTGCACATATTTTATTATGTTCCAGGCCTTTGATTGATCACTTTGATCGGCATCATTTAAGAATTTAATTAGGTCTGTTAATCATTTCCATACCTGTACACAGTCCATTTTTCAATACACAGGAGTTGTAATGACTAAACAATTATATATACGCTTGTTAAACATGTTAAAAGTAGTTGATTTTATTTACAGTAATTTATTTAATACATGTATTAGATCTATTTAAAACATTGATAATGAAATAAAGATTTTACCGCGATGTATTAGTTACAATAAATCCGTATCAAAAAATATTGTGTTTTTCTTATTTCCTGTAGTGTATTTCCGCGATGAAACTGAATAAAAAGTATAACTGCTTTGTTGATACTCAGCATTACCGTTTGGTCAATTTTTTTATGCGTATCATACATCCAAACTAGCTTTTTTTCACCACTTCCAGGCCCAAAGTGGGGGGTGTGTATTGTACATTACTGCGTATTATATTCACCGGATTACGGTTATAACAAATGCTTAGTTTAGAGTCAATAATTATTCTTTAAAAAAACTAAAATATAATGAATTACAATTACATTAAAAGTCTCTGGCCAGTATTGAACCCCAGACCCCTAAGTTGGTAGTCCAAAACATTACCCTACAGAATGTTAGATTAAGTACACTTTGAGGGTCTGACATATCAGAATACAATATGAAAAGATGCATGTGACATTTTTAGTCAAAGTTTAGCTCACTGAGCTGTAAACTTTTTACATTTTGAACTTCTTCTCTAAAACCTCTTCACTAATTTCAATTAAATTTGGCACAAAGCATCCTTATGGTAAGGCAAATATAAATTTAAGAAATAAAAGACTGATCTTTCTTCAAAGCGGAGAAAATATCTAAAAGGAAGAAAAAAGGCGATGCATTTGTAAAAATCTTCTTAAGAAATACTGGTCAAATTCAACATAATTTAACAAATATTTCTTACATAAAGGAAAATATTATTGCAAAAATTATGGGCTAATTCTGTTTCAAAAGGTTGTGTTATGTTAACTTGTTTGGATTTTCATATTATTTATGCTTTGTAATCTGGGGAACTATTGCAAGTATTTTGTTATTTTTAGGTATCAAATCAAACATAGACTTTGGTAAACCAGACAGTTGACTCACTGCTTACCTGCGCAAATAAGCAAAATCTGATGTATATGTATTAACAAAGTACTAAAATACAATTCATTCTATTAGTAATTTGGTATGATCTTTTGCGTAATGGTTGATTTATAATGCAAGATGTTTTGTTGAGATGCTCAGCATTTTCTCGAGTTTATTCAGTTTAAACAGAGTTTAATATCGTTGACAGAAATATATACAGTAAAACTCGTTTAGTACAAAATCAGATATAGCGAATTCTCGGATATAGCGAAGTCTTTTTGAGTCCCCGGTAAAATTCTTCACAAATCTTTGCAAATTTTTACGGATATAACGAATTCGGATATAACAAATTTACGGATATAGCGAACTGATTTTGAGTCCCGAAGAGGTGAATTATAACGAAATTTAACACTTTTATAACGAATTTCTTTACAGTTTAAAAAAGTTTGCACTACCCTTTAACATAATAGTTTGAAAGATTTATTTTCATACAATTTTTTCGACTTACAATCCAATTATGAAAGGTATCAAAGTAATGTATTTTTATTCTAAGCCTCAAATAGCAAAAATTATAGTCTGGTATAAGAATACATGTATATAGTGAATTTGCTATAGTTACTATTACGAATTCGTTATACGGATATAGCGAATTACGGGTATAACGAAGTAAATCCATCGGTCCCTATGACTTCGCTATAACCGAGTTTTACTGTACTAGGTATATATATGATTCATTTTGAAAAATAAAATTTCCTCTTTGTTTTAATGCATGTCTCTTCTGTTTAATTGTTTGTGATTTTTATTTACTAACCATATTTGAGTGTTAAGCTTTAAATTACAGAGGATTCCGCTTAATCTGATCGTCAATTTGTCAGAGAAAAATAATCAGTTTAACCGATTATTAGATTAACCCATTAAGCGTTTTTGTGGTCTTTGATTTTGGTACAAAATGTATCAAGACATAATTTATCAAATATAGTTTGAATAGTTTGAAATGAAATAATATACTGTAAATTCCTTATATTACGCGAGTACTTATAGATTGGGCTTAAAACTAACTAGTATTGAAACCTAGAATCAAAAATTGTCATGATATTCTATGTACCAAATAATGACGGGATATATAGATTTGTTGAACAGATATCGGCAATGAAAGACATATAGTCCTCTTTAAAATTGACTAAAAACATTGATGTTGCCGGACGTCACGGCACAACGAAAAGTATGAGCAGTATGTATCTAACTCTGTAAAAAGCCGATAAAAACTGTGAAAATGCTCAATGGTGGAATAAGTAAAAATTATTTGCACATTTGTGTTTAACACATTTTGTGGGGTTGTGGTAAATGTATTTTGAACCTCAAACAGTAAGAAAGAAAGTAGAATATCTGATTAAAAAATGAACAACGTCATCAGACATTCAGGGATTTCCTTACTGTAAACGAAGAGACATGCAGTCAAAAATAAGAAAACTTTGAGGGATTCACTTATGATTTTGATAAAATGTGAACAAATTAGATGTCAAGTGAAATATCGCAGATTTAAATTGTATGGTGAAGAGCACAAAAGACTCAGGGTGATACACAGGATGAATGACCATCTTTAAGTCCTCCTTAAAGATAGCTTAAAGGTGTTTAAAGGTAGCTTAAAGACGATCTTTAAGCCACCTTTAAGCTATATGTGTTGCTTAAAGGTGGCTTAAAGAAAGCGTAAAGATGGCTTAAAGGCAGCTTAAAGACTATCTTTAAGCCACCTTTAAGCCACCTTTAAGGACAACTTATAGGTCCTTAATGTCCAAACTTCTTTAAGCCACCTTTAAGCCACCTTTAAGCTACCTTTAAGCCACCTTTAAGCCATTAAAAAAATTTTAATTCAATAGTGTGCTTGATTTCCAACAAGATGTATTAACTTTATGAAAGAAAAGGTATTAAAACGGTTTTTGTTCTAGAGAAAAAAAAAACCGGCCACGGTGAGAATTGAACCCGGGACCCTTAGTTTACTAGCATCACCACACTTCCTCTGCGCCACGGCAACTTACATATGTATCAGCGTTTTTTTATCCTATATATCAGTGGATATTGAATCATTGTATTGAATGTGTTTACTTGAAAAGATTTTGACAAACCATTCAGTTTGTAACAATCAATTATATCTAATTTATAAATTACATGCATGCATGTATTTAGAATGAAATACGGAACTTGGTCTTCAGTGAACAAAAATATATTTTACCTAAATGGAAACCGTTAGGTTCACTATAGTAGGCTTTCTTAGTTAATAAATTTAAACCGAGTAGATATACGTTCATCTAATTTATAGCTATAAAATGTAAGAAAGAAAATGAAATAATTCCTTCTATTAAATGCATTGATACTATTAGGGTATTTGTTCAATTTCCCGCAATTTCCCGGTTTTCATGATCGCGGCGCCGTTCCAATATGTTTAAATATTTACATGTAATTGTATGTACATGATTTTTAAACTATCAATTCTATAACAAACAAAATTTCCAATTACCGGTGACGTATTTACTGCATGTGGCAATTGCAAATGACTTGTACATACAATTGTATGATGTGCCAGGCCCGGTATATTTGACATATTTACCCTTATAAATATATTTAAATAATCAACCCCTATTTATGATCACCGGTACATTAATTAATTAGCCTCAAGATTTTACTCTTACATACATGAATCGTTAATTTGTAGACGTAACATCTTTGAAACCCAGAGCTAGGAAATAATACTTTGAAAATGAATTACAAATGTAAATTAACTTTTATTCACTAGACTTATCGTATACTCGTACATACTAAGATTCAACGCCTTTAGAAACCCTGACGTGCACCTGGGCACACGACACACCTGTTGTGTATATCTTGTATATTCTGTGTTAGTTCCAGGGGTTTTCTTAAGTTGGACAAACAATAAACTTTAATTAGATATACACAAACATGCACCTGGGCACACGACACAACTGTTGTGTATATCTTGTATATTCTGTGTTAGTTCCAGGGGTTTTCTTAAGTTGGACAAACAATAGACTCTAATTAGATATACACAAACGAACAAAACTATGTCTAGACAAACAAAGCAGTAATATCCTGCCCGATATAACAAAGGCAGTTGAGAGTCTTTTCATCTTTAACATGTATCTAGCAGATCTAGAGTTAGAAATAATGAAAATTGAAAAAAAAAATACAAACCTTAAACCGATTATCAAATTAAATCATGCATTTTTTGTTAATTATCTTTATTTTGTTTAATAACCGGATGAACTGAGAGGGGGAGAGAGAGAGAGAGAGAGAGAGAGAGAGAGAGAGAGAGAGATTTTTTCACCGATTAATTTATAATAGGAAACAAACATACTTTAATTAGTTTTATGCACATATAAAGATACATCCCTACATCCCTACAATAATTTTGAAACCCCCCAAAAATTATAAAGAATTTTATAACGGCAATCTGTGTCCATCGGAGCGGTGCTGATGATAGCGATCTGTGTTTAATGGAGCGACGATTAAAGTTGCCTAGAACACCCCCCCCCCCCCTTCCTTGGAAATCATATTATTACTCGGATGACCCCCTCCTATCGCTATAAAAGAGCTTTAGCATTTAATATGTTTTTATTGTTCAGCTTGATCAATATTGACTTAAAGGCCACTTAAAGACAGTGTAAAGGCAGTGTAAAGAGAGCGTAAATGCCACTTAAAGATGCTTAAAGGTGGCTTAAAGGTAGCTTAAAGGTGACTTAAAGAAGTTTGGACATTAAGGACCTATAAGCACTTGCTTAAAGGTGACTTAAAGGCGGCTTAAAGGTTGTATAGCCTTTAAGCTCCTTTAAGTCACCTTTAAGCCACCTTTAAGGACTTGCTTAAAGATGGTTTTTCGCCCTGTGATATAAAGATTGATAATTCTATTAACTAACTGTGCATGCGTCATCTTCACGTTATGTTTCCAATGTTACCATGCTCCGTGGTGACAAAACATGTTGAATTTAAAATCGGGTATCAAAAATACATTTGCATCAAATGGAACGAAACATTTTATATCAATGAAATTAGTATTATTGCATAAATTAAAAAGACTGAAAGTTAAAATGACTTTACTGAATATGATAAACAGCCACATTCTCTTTGTATTTTTTGATTGACCCTCGTGTTAAGTGTGCTACACCTCTTTGATGTCTTTCACAAAAGTTACGATTTACAAAATGATAAAACCTTTGAACTCCATGTATATAATAAACAGTTAACTTAACACTTAAGGTAAGGATGAATAGGAAAATAGTCAGAGGATATAAATATTTGAAGTTAAAAGACATAATTTGAAAAGTGCATGAATTGAATATAAGATGTAATTTATTAGGCAAATTTGCTTCAATAATTTATTTAACTTTCTTGTTTTAGCATGTCCTGACATATTATGACACTGTTCTAGGAGTGTGTCACCTGAGAGGATCACACTGGGTACTCGTGGTATGTTGTTTCACTTATTGTTTAGCTCACAGAGACAATATCAGGGGAAGGTTATGCTATTTCCTCAGCTAGGATGTTGAGTCTGAGCCATGAATTTGAAATGCTGGAGGTTAATTTTAAATGCTTCAGGTTAAGGTTTATTGAGGAGTATAAATTTTAGGAGCAGGTGCCCTTTGATGCCAGTATCTATGTTTTTACTGATCCTATCTTAACCAAACTTTCAAAGATAGTGCATCCTATCCTAAGATGTTTATGCACTGGACAGGTTTGGATGCTGAATCTGTGCCATAAATGTTTGATATTTCATACTGACAATTTATTGGTTATACATGTACCTGGTATGAAGTAACTGCTGTTAACCTATTAAGCTATGATTTCCTTACAAAGTAACTTGACTTAACAGGGTTTGACACTAACTTTTTTTTCTTTCGGTGGACAGTAGGTCCACTGGTCAAGAAGTTTTGGTGGACTTTCACAAGTTCTGGTGGGCCCTCATAAATGTTGGAATTTTTGTTGAATTGATTTACTCCATACTATGCATGCTTCTTAAATGCAATTAATTTGAACATAAACATGTGTTTTCTTCTACTTTATTGAATTTATTTCATTTTCCTTCATCATCATCATCATCATTTCCACTACAAAATATATTATATTTAAAATATTTTTACTGGGTCACAATTTTTAGCCCACCTGATCTGAAAGCTCAAGTGAGCTTTTCTGATCACATTTTGTTTCATCCGTCTGTCCATCCATAAACTTTTCACATTTTCAACATCTTCTCAAGAACTACAGGGCCAATTTCAACCAAACTTGGCACAAACCATCCATAGGCAAAGGGGGTTAAAAGTTGTGAAAATTAAGGGCCACACCCTATTTCAAGGGGAGGTACTGGGTAATAAGAAATTAATGAAAAATTTCGAGAAAGTTTCAAAAATCTTCTCAAAAACCATTAAGCCAGGAAAGCTGAAACTTGTGTGGAAGCATCTGCAGGTAGTGTAGATTCAAAGTTGTGAAAATCATGACCCGTGGGGTAGAATGGGGCAACAATGGAGAGTCAAAGTTTTACATAGGAATATATAGAGTAAATCTTTTTTTAAATCTTCTTCTCAGAAACTAATCAGCCAGGAAAGCAGAATCTTGTGTGGAAGCATCTTCAGGTAGTGTAGATTCAAAGTTGTGAAAATAGTGGGCCCCAGGGTTGGATGGGGCCACAATGAAGAAGTGTTAAAGTTTAACATAGGAATATATAGAGTAAATCTTTAAAAATCTTCTTCTCAGAAACTAATCAGCCAGAGAAACTGAAACTTGTGTGGAAGCATCCTCAGGTAGTGTAGATTGAAAGTTGTGAAAATCATGATCCCTGGGGGTGAGGTGAGGCCACATTGGGGGGGGGGGGTGTTAAGGTATTCAATGTATTATGGGGGGATATTGAACAATTTTGAATCATTTTAAACTAGTTAAATATTTATTGCTAGATAACTATCAAAGTGAAATGAACCAAATTCACATGACAGACAACATATAAGGAGCCGGTCATTTTGCACCTAATTTTTTTTAAAGAGTTATCTCCCCTTGACGAAAAAAAAGAAACTTTTAACTTCGTAACAATATTTGCGGTAAATGATTCATTTTATTTCATATTTTAATAAAGAGAAAGTGTATGCATGTATTAACCAAGAGAGTTTTGCGAATTTTAAGTTACTTTTTACAGTATCTTAAGAAAACATACGTTGCCCATAGACTTCAATGCAAAATTCCAGGTGTAATTAGTTGGACCATAATCAAAATTTTGAAAATTCCTTTGGTGGAGTACTTTTATTTGATAACACCTTCAAAATGATATCATGATTAAGAATATCGGACCATTCATTTATTAGGTACAAAATGTGGGCGTTATACATTGAATACCTTAAAGTTTTACATAGGAATATATAGAGTAAATCTTTAAAAATCTTCTTCTCAGAAACTAATCAGCCAGGAAAGCTGAATCCATACCTGTTAACCCTCCCGCATTGCGTGGGAGACTCCCGCAAAACAGCCTAAAAATCTAAGATCTTCCGCATGCAACCAATCTCCCGCGCGGGAGACAAATTTCTCCCGCAATCGTATTTGTTAAAATCCATCCAAGTACTGTATACCGTGAAAATAGTATGACATGTTATAGTCCAGTTTACTTTTTATGATTACTTCCGGTTTTGACTTAAATTAGTTACGTATTAAGTGATGCATAGGCCTTATAAAAAAATAAGTGAAAGCTTAAAACATATTGATTTTACTCTGTAACACCAAAGAAAACAGTACACAGCCAGTGGTGTCACTTAACCCTTTGTGTGCTGACTTGTTTTAACGCAACTTATGACCCAGTACTGAGTTGTTTAAGAACTTTAGCAAGTTTATTGGCATAGCATAGTTGACGTGTATTTATTTCATTAATTGTTAACTTATACTGTTGAAATTTGTCACAGAAAATGTTTAATATCAGCTTTCTCTAATATAAATAATTCAAGCTGTTTTTTTTTTTACATTTAGGCATATTTCCTGGTAACCATGGCAACAAAATTTAAGTAAAATGAAGATTTTCTGATTTTTTTTATATTCAATGTTTAATTATAGGGATAAAATCAAAGTTTCCCACAAATAATTTTTGTAAAAATATAGTACAAGTACTTTTGAGAAATTAAATCAAGAGAATAAAAAAGAATTGCTGTTAAAAGATCAGAAATCAATTCGAACAATTAATTACAATGCATGCGTTAAATGTATGAAATTTAAATGTCAATGAATTTTGATAAAATGTGGACATTCAAATAGTGTTGCAAGTTCACTCCTCAGTGGGCTGGGTTAAGAGCCTCTTATAGGCTAGTACGTAGTCCTGTTTGGTGTGGTAAATCTCGAAACATGGCTCTATGCACAATGCCACATTGCATTGGCCACATTCATACGATATCTGCCTTCCTGGCCTTTTCCTCCCTTCAGCTTGTCTGCAAGCTTTGCTGCATACAATACAGAGTCTGCAGACAGTCTTGGTTGCAACAATTTTTCTTAAAAAGTGGCGACCACTAAGCCTCTCCAGGGACTTGCCAGCTGCAGGTCTGCCCGTTACTTTTGTGTGGAACTCTATAAATAATATTTTTAATCTTACTTTGTGACCAAAGCACATCTTATGGAACTTGAATAAATGGCCAAGCATGTATGATAAAGCTATCATACAGTTGCCAATAAAATTATTATTATTATTATATTGTTTGTGCATTTCAATGCATTAAACATTACCACCAGAGTTGCTGAGAAGCTCATGGATCAGTCTTCTCCGAAACAGCCTGTGGTTTAGGGGAGTCTGATCTTCACAGTTATCCTTGTAAAGCACATATGCATTTGAAACTATGAGTGTCAAAATGTGAAAAAGACTTTTTTCCACCATTTCAAAGTTTTGACAGGCAGCTTTGAAGCCGATACAACCATATCAAGCCTGTTCACTGCTCCCATGTTGCTGTTGTATCTGTGAACCACAAGTGGCTTCACTACCTCCTCATTTCTGTGATTTCTCTTTCCTGTGGTCACCAAGGTTGATTTTTCTACAGTGCTTATAAGGTAAACAGGTTTAGCATCCTGGTATTTAGTAACACTAAGGGGGCCATTTGAAAGCACTTTCACCTCCCCTCTGTTCTCAAGATGGATCTGAAATTTAATTTATCCTTAAAAGGATTTGATGAACTGCACATTATGAATTATTGTAGATGAAGGTGAGGTCAGTATTCAGAATAGTGGATCATTTATATAATACAGTCAAACTTCGTTATCTCTAACTACTAGATGGGACTGTTTAAAAACTTCGAGATATCAAAGTACTTTGAGATATCAAGAGTAAAATACTTAAAAAATAAGTAGTTGGGACTTACAAATCACTTCGACATATCCATTGTATTCAAGATATCAGTGTTCGAGATATCAAAGTTTAACTGTATGTTAATGATTCATGGAGTCCTGGAACCGAGACGAGCAGGTTTTGATATTAGGTATCATAAGCTGCGTATTGTACATCATATTTTTGAATTATGAATTATTTAAAAGAATAAACAGATATATTTTTTCTTGAGTGATTAAATATTACTGTGCATTCATAAATTTCAATTGTAAATTGAAGATCAATTCAAGAGTCCTTGATACATTCTACTTTCCATATGCATGATTGGAAAGTGATTACAATTCATGCATTTTAAAACTGCTTATCAATAAATTAAGGGTCCTCCCCACACCTGGGAAAAGTTCTGAATGCAGACTCATTCTTCTAAATTACTTAACTTCACTTCACTACACCGAGACTTATACTTTTTGAGACACTACGTACATCACAAGATGGCGATTTAAATGTTTTGTTAAACTGTTTGTATCAATCGATTCAGATGTATATCATCATAGCTCAGTGGTTAAAGTTTCAGGCTTGTGAACCGCAGGTCATGAGTTCGAATCCTTCTTGAGCTTTTGTTTATTAGTCCCCTACCGGTTTCACCGGAGGGGACTATGGCTTTCCTCTGCGTCCGTCTGTCCGTCCGTCAGTCTGTCCCACTTAAGTTTTCCACACTTTTTTTCTTAATGCATTTGAGGAATAATATGAAACTTGCTGAACAGCTTCAAAATGTCAAACTACAGATCAAGTTTACACTTTTGTAGTGTCTGATTGACATATTTTCGAGAAAATTAATTTTTTATATTCCAATTTTTTAATGTTCGTTATCGGGTTCGGTGTGTAACTGAATAAACGAGGTCAGTATTTAGTCAGTAATGATATCGTGCGTCACTTGTACCATTCCTTTTCCTGTACCATTCCTTTTATCTTTTCTAACAAACAAATGAATTCTATAAAATAGTGTCAAGCATTGTGTTGTAAATTTAATAGGCAGGGTTTTTTTGTATTATTATTACAATCGGGTTCGTTGTCGGGTTGGGCTGTTTAACTGTTTGGTTTGATTCGGGGTACAGAAGACGGTAAGAAATGATATTGTGCATAACAGTGCATTGTTTTCACAAATTTTTACCAGCGAATACAGAATAGACTTGGCGAAATTACAGGAGATGAAATAAAGAGTATTATTTTACCTATTTCCTATTTAATTTCTATATCAACTACATAGTTTTAATTTCCTCTGTTCTTTTATCTCTGATTAAAGCATATGGCATCTCGTTTACAATAGCTCTGAAATAGTTGTGTGCTTGGAAGTTTTCATAGAATAATACAAACCGGTAGGGGACGTGTATTGCTTATGCAATACTCTCAGAATGCTTGTGTTTACTAAATGAAATTTTTGAAAATACCATTTTTTATCTAAAATTGCACATTTTTTCACCTATTTGATATATACTTCTTATCCATCATGCTTTCTATCATAATCAAGTAATTTTCTGCTGATTTGAGAAACTATTTCGATTAAGGCGTAGTGAGGCACCTTAAAGATATGGATTTTTAGCATGTCTTAATTTAATTTCAAAATGACCAAAAAATCTTTCAATTTAAAATTTTACCACTCTTCCTGAAAATAAAAGTCCCTTCAGTATTCAATCTCAGGACCTGCGGGTTGGTAGACCAAAACTTAACCTGCCATAGAGACACCAAATTTTGGTGATATAAATTGTTTCTCAATGCATTTTAATGGCCATGTTGTGACATACTGTTATAAAAAGTAGAAGTCACAGTGTGTCGAGGACCCTTAAACTATACATTGGTTAAGTTTGGTTTAATTTTTAACCATATCAGATCAATAGAGCCCAAAAGAAATGTTTAAGAGGAAATTAGTCTATACAAAATAAGAAAGTAGAATGCTACAATGACTAGTTGAACATAGTTTGGAGACCTCTTTAATCTCTTGGGGTATCCCACGACGATTAGGACGAACTGTGCCAGTGGCACCTACTCCAAGACACCATTATAGATCCATGAATAGCTGTGGACTCGAATAATAGTTGTCGCAGTACAGAATGTGTCCACAAGCATAGTTGTTCCGTAAAAGTGACATAACTAAGTCGTAAGTCGCACCTTTGTCACTGGGGGGTACTGAAGGTTTCCCTGTGTACAACTTCATTTTCATACAATACCCATTTTCCGCATCACAAAGTATGTATGCTTTAAGCCCATACTTGTCTGGCTTATCTGGGCTGTACACTTGGAAGTGTAGATTTCCTCTCCATGGAACCATGCCTTCATCAATGCATAAATTTTGATGGGGCTGATACACTGTGTCAAACCTTGGAAGAATCAAGTAAGGAAAAATATATTCATGGAATCAGTATCTACTGTATACAGGGAAATACAGCAAAACTCGGTTATAACGAAGTCAATGGGACCTAAGAAATTACTTCGTTATATCCGTAATTCGTTATAACCGTATAAGAAATTCATTAAATTTACATAGCTGGGGATCCAAGATGACTTCGCTATATCCGTAAATTCGCAATATCCGTGTTCGTACTAAACGAGTTTTACTGTATTCGCCTCTTTTTTATTTTTGCCCTTTTCACCCTTGTTGTCAGCAAATTTAAAACTTGGTGAATTCTAATGTCTCATAATATCTCTCTTTAAACACAACTGTGTCTGGGCAAACTCAAGACGGGGGAAACTGTTTCCAAGTGTAATAGGGCAAAAAATTACACTGGGCAAAAATAACCCTGTATTCAGTATTTCAGCAACCGTATTGCTTTGATTTGAGCATTTTTATCTACCAGTAGGGCAAAAATATATAATTTTTTATGATTATCTAATTATCATACAAATAATAGTGGTAGCAGAAATTTTGGACAGAATAAAGAACTGGTCTGGACAAATATAGAGACAGATAGGCAAGGTGATTCTTAAACATCCCAAATTTCATTTCTGGTTGGTATAATAAAGTTCTATATAATCAGACTTTTTACATGCAATACATTCTTTTACCTGTCCAAAATCTTTTGATACAAGGGACCCAGTTTAAAGAGAGGATCATAGCCCTCTTCTCCACGTGGCACAAATTCCGAATTGTCATTTAGATGCAAGAAAGTCATCAATGACAAAAACCTGTCCCTTGGCATGACGCTGGGAAAAAAGGGTGTAGTAGTCAGTGGATCGGTTGTCCAGTACTCCTTGATGTCTAGCTGATGCACAAGTCCCATCAGCATGAGGAGTGATATAAATTGCTTCATTTCTGAGCGATTTGTTTCATGCCATTTATGGAACCTACTACAAGGTTTCAACTGAGCAGATCTCAAGAACTTTTGTGCATACAGATTTGTCTGTTGTGCAAGAAATTCAAAATCATTGTCATTAAAAAATAGTTCAAAATATTCTCAAGGGGAATCTTTGTTGTGAACTGCTTGTTTTAATCCAGGAGTTTTTGTATAGTCAAGGGATGGGGGCTCCCTGTCTCCTGCCACCCAATTGTCTGCATCTATAAAGTTTTCAAAGTTTTCTGTTGGCCTACTCACTGTAATGTCATCTAAATCAAAACCCTCAAATTCAAAATCACTGTCCTCATCTGCTGCAAACTCATTCAAAAATTCTTCAAAATCGAAATTCCTTGCTGTCGCCATTGAATTATCTTCTGCTCAGCACGTTCAGAAGAGAGGTATTTACGTATGCATAGCAACATTAAATTTTCTGTGTTTACCCTAGATGTCAGCATGCAGTGATGGCTCAATACTGAACAATAAGAAGACTTAATATAAAAAGTGGCACTATTGACTTCTTGTATTGTACCATGCAAACAAAATAATAGTTTTCTGAACATGTATAGCAACACAAGTTGTAATTGCACACTGGTAGTCATAGAAATAATAAAATTTAAAACGATTGCAAATGCATTAATTACAATGGTAAAATAAGGTATCTAACAGTATTTTTAATATATATTTGCATTTCACATGAAAAAACGTCGTTTACGAAAAATCTCCCCCTTAGCCAAGTTGGTAAGGGGGAGATTCTCCCACATAGCAGCTTTGAAAGGTTAACAGGTATGTGAATCTTGTGTGGAAGCATTCTCAGGTAGTTGTGAAAATCGTGACCACCAGGGGGCAGTGTGGGGCCACAATGAAGGGGTGTTAAAGTTTAACATAGGAATATATAGAGTAAATCTTTAAAAATCTTCTTCTCAAAAACTAATCAGCCAGGAAAGCAGAAACTTGTGTGGAAGCATCCTCAGGTAGTGTTGATTCAAAGTTCTGAAAATCATGACCCCGGGGGTAGGGTGTGGTCACAATTGGGGGTCAAAACTTAACATAGGAATATATAGAGTAAATATTTAAAAATCTTCCTCACAGAAAATAATCAGCCAGATGATTCTTTATAATTGTTTAAACTTTGGCTCCAGGACAATTCTTCGGCTTCACATCAGAATTTGATGTAGGTTTATATCCCATATATAAACAATTGTTAAGGATTTTTTTGAGAACTGCAATACTCAACATGTGATATGACTATAAAGTCAACCTGTTAGAAAAGGGACTAATGATTATTAACATAAGAATATCGAGGGGGGAAAATGGATTTTATTAATACAGGATCTACATGTATTATTGTACATCTCCAGATAGTTTGTATTAAGACTCCATTAAGATGATTTTATCATACCTATTGTTCCACAGGTGAGCGATGTGGCCCATGGGCCTCTTGTTTGTAGGAAGATTTTACTTCTCACCAACAAAAAAATATATATAGAAAGAAGTTTGAGAATTAAATCAGGGAGACTTCATTTTATTAAGTTAACAATTCACAAATTCAAAACTTAAATTTAAAATATTGTTCAATATTTTGGGATAGACTATACTTAAATACTTGTAAAATGGATTAGAAGTACAGTAACACTCGTTTACTACGAACACGGATATTGCGAATTTACGGATATAACGAAGTCATCTTGGATCCCCATCTATGTAAATTTAATGAATTTCTTATACGGTTATAACGAATTACGGATATAACGAAGTAATTTCCTAGGTCCCAGTGACTTCGTTATAACCGAGTTTTGCTGTATGTAGTGTTGTAAAATCGGACCAATTTTACTATCGATAATCGAATTGAAACGGCAGCTTACAATCGATTATAAAATCGATCATGTAAACTTTCAAATTCCAACAATGATTAATTTTTTTTCATTCTGTTTATGAGTGAAAGATACCAGCATCAAATAAAATGCCTTTTTTTTTATTTATAATTCATAATTTTTTATGAACTTATCTTGTCAATGAAATGAATTAAATATTATACTTACTAGGGACCAACTTAGGGCAAAATTTTAATTTAAATTGGATTAGAAGCAAGCTAGTAAATAAAAATATAACCACTTCAAAATTTTTTAAACACTTATCAAATTTGTTAAATTTAATTGATCTGATACATTTACACATTTTATACTTTAAACGTTTTGTAATTCTGTGAGTAAAATGACAAATAAAATCAGTCCTTGTACTTCTGCGTATTTTGGAGGCATTAGTGCAACCCTTTGACCCAATTACAATCGTTATGTAGCGGATCTGTTTAAGTTTGAAGACAGCTGTAAAACATGGTTTTATGAATATTTTAGCAATAATTTGACAGTATTATTAACTAATTAGAATTTTCAAACTGTAATTGTAATATCAGCATGAAAAGTAATAGACATCAGTTGTAATTTTCAATGCACAGTATCAGTTAGTATCCCTCGTTTTTATAACCCATTAAGACAAGACAGTCGCTAGTTCCTAATCGCAAAAGGGGTTAAATAAGCTTGTGAAAACGTCTTACGAATTTGATAATTATCATTTTATTGCCTTTGGGTTGAATTAACACGATTGTAAACTCAGCATACTGGGCGACTTCAACTTCTCTTTCGGAGGAAATTCTGGCAAAGTTACAGATCACAAAGCAAGTCGCCCCTTAGGTTGGTCGTTTTATGAATATTGCTACGCAATAAAAGGTTATCTGTCACATTACTAAATTTTAGCGACTATCGATGATAAAGACTTACTAACGATTGTCGCCGACCTGCTGCCTTCAGCGACAATTTTTCGATAGTCGGCGACTATCGTAACAACACTAGAAGTATGTCCACAACAGCTAATAAAAAATCTAACTATTTTAAAATAAAAAATAAAAAGCTTTTCTGGGTTGAAATTTGATTTATTTAATGTATTTATATCTCTAATAAAGGAAATATCTCATCATTTGTAAGCTAAGTGACAAATAAAAATCTGTCACTTTACTTCAGTGTATTTAGGGTATTAGACTAAGTCCTACCCAATGACCCACTTACCACCGTTATATAGAGGATAGCCAACTGGTTAATTTATAATTGTTTTAGTTTCTATTTTGCATTAGAAATGTCTTTTTATTAATCAACTATCATTTTTTTGCCAAGGAAGTAACTTTACACGATCATGAACTCAGAGGACAGAATAACTTCAACTTATTTTTATGAGGAAGTTCTGGTGAAGTTACCGCGATCACATAACATCATTTATTCAGTTTTGGTTGTCAATTTCAATGTAAGAATTTGCATTAATAATTTGATTTTCATAATAAAAGTTTAAAACTTTAGTGGACTGATGGTCCACCAGGTCCTGAACTGTTGGTGGACTTTCCCAATTTTTGGTGGACTCAGGCCGCCGATCTACTGTTAGTGTCAAGCCCTGGACTTAGATATTTTACAATATCATATAAAGATAGTATACAATATCATATAATGATATACAGAGGGTTCTGCTTAATCTGATAGTCAATTAGTCAGAGAAAAATTATCAGATAAACCGAATATTAGATTAACCGTTTTAGCGTTTTTGTGGTCTTTGATTTTGGTATAGAATAAAATATAACTTGTTTCAAGATAAAAGTAATCAATAGAAAGATATAATCTGTATGTCAATAGTTTGAAATGAAATAATTTACCTTGCATTAACAATGAAATAGCAGTTTAGTCTTTATTTTGTTTGTTAATGCTCAAAAGAAAATGTTTCTCTTTATTACAATGGTTTGAAAGTGGCCCCCATTTTGATCTTGGTTGATCCTGTATTCTTCAAAATAAAAGTTTCAAAGAAACGGCTGTAATAGTCCACATACACCAATACTGATTCTCCTGTTGGAAACGGTCCCATTAGATCAATTGCTGTAGCTTGCCATGGATAATCTGGAAGCACTTTACGGCGTAACGGCTCAGGTGACGATGGACCTCCTACTACTTGACATGCGTAACATTTCTTGCAAACACGTTCAGCATCACTGTCAATCTTTGGCCACCATACTTTCTTTCTCAGTCGTTGTTTGGTTTTAGTGATTCCTTGGTGTCCCTCATGAGCAGCGCTTAAAACTCTCTCCCTCAGACTGGTTGGAATCACAATACGTGTACCTCTGAGGATCACCTTTCCTATGCTGCACAGTTCAGTTTTAACGGATACGTAGCTTTCCTCACAATCTGTCCAATTTCCAGTTAGTAAGGCTTCCTTCACTCGGTGTAACTCAAGATCTCCAGCGGACTCTTTCTCCACCTCCTGAATCGTCAAGGTTCTTGGTACGGCTTGCAGAGCCACGAATCTCACAAAATCCTCTGATATTTCACTTGGTGAGGGTGCATCAGATTTATATATACACAGTCGAGAAAGTACATCAGCAACATTTTTGTGTCCGGGAATATACTTTACTGTGAACTGAAAGGGTTGGAGTCTCAATACCCATCGCTGAATGCGTGCACACGGGTTTGATTTCTTGCTGTAAATGAACTGTAAAGGCTTATGGTCTGTCAGCAAATCAAACTCGATGCCATACAAATACATGTAAAAGCGTTCACACGCCCACACCAGTGCTAGGGCTTCTTTCTCGGTCTGCGAGTATCTTCTTTCAACATCTGTCAAACTTTTGCTTGCAAAGCAAATAATACGGGGCTCTCCCTGTTGTATCTGTACTAACACTGCACCAAGCCCCACAGGACTGGCATCCGCTATCACTTGAGTTCTCGCTTTTGCATCAAAATATCCTAAAGTCTCAGCTTTCGATAAACTTGTCTTCAGCTTTCGGAATGCTTTGTCTTGTTCAGGACCCCAAGTAAATGGTTGGTTTTTCCTCGTCAAAAGTCTCAACGGTTCTGACAGTGATGCTAGGTTTGGAATGAACTTTCCACAATATGAAACCAATCCAAGGAAACTTCTGACTTCTGATGCGTTTGTTGGTGGTCTAGCTTCTACTATAGCTTTCACCTTCTCTCGGGTCGGGTCGATTCCTTTGTCTGATAAGACGTGTCCCATAAACTCTAGTTTTCGGAGACGAAGTTGACATTTTTCCTTATTAAATGTCAATCCCTTGCTGCCTAATTTCTCAATCACAGCTAGCAATCTGCGGTCGTGCTCTTCCATTGTTTTGGCATGTACAATAATGTCGTCCGACATATTTCTCACTCCGTCACATCCATGAAGTGCCTGCTGAATGGTGTGCTGATAAATCTCAGGTGCAGACGTGACACCAAAACTAAGTCTCTTGTAGCGAAACAGTCCAATATGAGTAACAAAAGTGGTAATGTCACGAGATTCATCAGCTAGCTCCAATTGATGAAAACCCCACTTAAGGTCTAACTTGCTGAAAATACAACTCCCATTTAGCTCATGCAGGATCTCATCAATGGTAGGTATTGGATGTCTCTCTCTAATAATGGCCTCATTAGCTTGCCTCATGTCCACGCACAGACGAATATCTCCAGACTGCTTCGGTGTGACAACAATAGGGCTGACCCAAGATGATGGTCCCTCAACTGGCTCAATGATATCCATGTCCTGTAACTCCTTGAGTTTTGCCTCAACCTTCTCCCTCATAGCGAACGGAATCCTCCTGACTTGCTGTGCTACAGGGGTAACATTCTCATCTAAATGTAACATCAACTTAAAGTTCTTTAACTTTCCAACACCATTAAAGTACTTTTCATATTTGGTAAATATACTGGCTTCTGACAGGAAATTTGCATGTGCCACCTTCAGAATTCCGAGCTCTGTTGCTGTTTTATGTCCTAACAGGGCCTGTCCTTTACCTTGAATCACAATGAACTCTGCTTTCACTGAAGAATTTCCCACTGAAATGTTTGCCATAAAGCTTCCTAGGGTGTCCAGTGGTTTTGAACTTCCATACGGATAAAGTATTTTACTAGATCGCTGTGACGTACATCTTACTCTTTTCTTCTTTAACTCCTCCCATAAGGAGTGATCCAGTACGTTACAACTAGCACCAGAGTCGACAATCATCACAATATCTTCTACTCCACCAATATTTGTGGTAACGGTTGGGTGATACGGTCCATTGACTGTAAGTGTTTCAAGTGTTTCTTGTGGGTTATCCATAGACAATGTAAATGCATAAGCTTCATCAGAATCCTCCTGATCTGTTGTGTCCACCAGTCTAACTCGTGGCTTCGGTTTGCTGCGTCCGGAATGTTTGTGACTATAATTGTGAGTCTTTGGTGTGAACGATTTACAGCACTTAGCAAAGTGATCGGGCTTGTTGCACTTAAGACATATTTGACCGATGGCTGGACATGCTGGATCTGACTTAATATGTCCTCTTTGACCACACCTATAACAAGTTATACTTGAGTTCGGTTTGTGTTTTCGTACACTTACTTTATTCACAAAAGCTTCTGAATTCCTTCCTCCTTCAATTCCGGTAGCTTGTTGTTGACTTTGTTCAAAAGCCCTTGCTGTAGTTAACGTTTGCTCGAGTGTCAAATCACCTCCTCTCTCCAGTAATTTCCTACGTAAGTGAGATGATTTGCATTTTTCGATGACTTGATCCCTAATATGTTCGTCTGCATTGTCAAAGTTACAATGTTGCGCTTTCTGTTTCAATCGAGTCACAAACTGATCCACACTCTCTGTCGGTTCTTGTGTCATCAAACGAAATCCATGCCGTTCGAATGGTGTGTTTACTCTAGGCCGGAAGTAGTTGTCAAGTTGTTCCATAGCTATGTCGTACACCGTCTCATCTCTCTTCTTACATATAATCATTACACACTGCTTACAGGTATGATTTACATGTAATATTAATTTGTTAACTTTATCTGAAGAATTAAGAATTTTGTATCATGATAGAAAGCTGGATAGGGTTTTACATTTCTTGTTCGATAAATTTTCGTATACGGTATGCTGAACGACTTGTAACTTTGAAATAAATGTACTTGTTTATGTAAAGACATGAAAAGATCAACACGATAGGATAAACGGAAAAAATGTTAAAAACGATAAACCTGATAGGATTAACGCACGATAGGACAGTATACACGCACGATACGATAGGATTGATACACGATACGATAGGATAGGACTGTAAAAAATAACGTTGCGGGTACTGTACCTAGAAAGGAGTTTATGAATCCTTCTCTGTGCCATGAAGGCGTATAGGGCCCATGCTTATCACCAGTTTCCTGTTTTCCATGGTGCTAAGAGGATGAGAGTCATTGACTCCCCCAGGATGGGACACCAGTCCATCGCAGGTTCACCCCCAGCGTAAGCCAGTTCCCAATTTCAGCTGGGTGGACTGAGATTATGTAGTGCCTTGTCTAAGTGCACAACACACGACATCAAGTTACCACAGCAGGTTTTGAACCAGTGACCTTTTGTTTACTGGCCTAACGCCCATAACCTCTGAGCTATGTGCTCCACACTTGGAATAAAACTAATCTAAAATTCAGAAGAGACTTTGACAGATATCCTACATTTTTCACTCGAAAATTTGTTTCATATTAATAATAGCTGCATATCTACTTTGGGTTGACATACTAAAAGCAACTAGAATTGACCATCAGAGTAGACTACTGATAGCTAGTTCTTTAGCTATGTTTCATAATGTATGTGAATCACTTATGTATGCCTAAATAATAATGAATGTCACAAAATGAATCTAAATTATTAAACTTTAAAGCCATATGTGTTGAGTTTCTGCTAGGAATAGGGAAACTGTACAACTCTGTAAATGTAACTCCCCTATCCCCACCCCACCCCCAATGTTTACACCACAAAGCTTGTGGATATGGATTAAATAGATATTATGAATTCAAAGTGGTTTCAAGAATATGAATACTTGTATCATATTCATTCTGATCTGATACATTTACATGTATTTTCCTATATAATACATTCCTAGCTTCCTACAATAATTCATGTTGCGAGAAGATGCTCCGCTTAGCGGTGCCCTTGTTTATAATCATTTATAGTTTGTCTGGGTTTTTTATTAGCTAAAGGAACCAATTAAACAAGAAACTCAGCATGTAGATCTTACCCAGCATACAGAATCCTCAGAGGCTGCATCAACAGAATGTTCCCCATCTCATACTACAGAGTCTTTTAAGGCCCAATCAGCAGAGACATGCACATCTCAAATGTCTTCAACAGAAAAAAAAAACATATTTACAAATGAAAAGATCACATCAGGTAAGTTTGATCACTAAAATCTTAGTATGATTTTAAAGGGTTTATTTATTAATAAAAAAAATTAATTGCAACTTTAAGATAACATTAAAGTCTACGGGAAATGTAGGGGTTTTTTTAAATATACAGTATATCAAGTCTTTTCCATGCAAATCCAATTTACGCTTTTTAGTGCAAGTTAATTTCATACATCCTTTCCCTTTCTTTAAAAATGCAAAGAAAATTCATAACTTACCATGCATATTTGGAGAAAAAGATTTTTTCAAATTGTTATGAGAGGCAAACAACTCTGAAAAAAAGTTTCAAGTTTAAAAAGTTCACTTAATTGACTGCATACAAACCCCCAACTTTAGTTTATATCAGCATCATGATAATTTTCAACGACATATTTAATATAGTTTAGATATATCAAAATTGTTTTAAATAATGACTTCACAATAAGTATGAAAAATGTTAGTCAGCTTTCGAGCTTGTGGAAGATTGTTTTTGCTGACATGGTCCTTATCGACCATAGAACTTACAAAATGATTACTTCGAGACCATGGATAACCTTGTTTCGTCAACTTGTTCGTTAGTATCTTGTTTCTGTTGTTTTAGAAACTTTTTGTACATAGAGCACGCTCACCTGAACCAAAGGTTCAAGTGAGCTTTCCTGATCACCTGTTGTCCATCGCCTGTCAGTCTCTCTGTCCGTCCATCTGTCTGTAAACTTTTCACAATTTTGGCTTCTTCCCTAGACCCACTTGGCCAAAGTTAACAAAGTTGGAACAAATCATCCTTTAGGGAAGGGGATTCCAAATTTTTTATATTGATAAAACCCTTTTTAAAAGGTAGATAATTTTGAAATGGTGAAAATAGAGTGCCAGTCTTTTTGTTAATCAAGCTGGTAAATAATGATTGTCACAGTGTGCATGTAAGTAGAATAATCATTAACAACCATGGTCAAAATACTTTGTCATGTTACAGATGGTAATTTTTATTTTTGCATAGCAGAGTCTCTGGGGGTTAGATTTCTAAATTGTTAAACATAATAAATCAATTAACATGTCCAGCATCCAGTCATCTGTGGTTATTGTTAATATCTCTCATTTTTATTTTCTCTGAATTTGCTTCTGGACATAATTTTTTTTTTAACTTTGTTCAACCCACCCACCTACACCCTTTTACATATGCACACACATTATATAATAGTCATATTTTGTTTTAATTTTCATTTGAGTGTATGAAATATTGTGAAATTGGCAGTTTTAAACGTCACCTATGCAAATTAATTAATCATTTATTCAATTATGTTTTCTTGTTTACTTTATTGTTTTCGATTGAAACATCGTAAGTCATAAAACAAAATTCTAAATTTACATAGGAATATATGAAGAAAACTCTTTAGAAATATTTTTCTAAAAAAACATTTGCCTGGAAAAGCTGTAACTTTTGTGAAAGCAACCTCAAATAATGTAGATTTAAATGAGTTCAAATCAAAATCTTGTGAAATAGGGCAGGGCCACAATGGGGATTCAATTTTACAAAGGAAAACATTTTAATTCACAAAAACTTAAATGCTATATGGTTTTACCTACATGTATATGCGAGCATTTTGATAGATTGCTGATTCTTGGAAATTGTTTAGACTTTGGCCCAAATGGACGATTCTTGGGCCTCACAAGGGGTTCAGAGTTTGATGTAGGTTTATATCTCATATAAAAACAATTGTTTAGGATCTTGTTGAGAACTGCTATGCTCAACAGGTTATATGATTGACTATAAAATCATCAGGTTAGAAAAGGGACTTGATAATAAACATAAGAATATCCACAGTGAAGAAATGGAATTTTATTTATACAGGATTTACATTTTTATACTACAGTGTCCACATAGTTTGTATTATGACTCCATTAAGCTGATTTTATTATGCCAATTGTTTATCAGGTGAGCGATGTGGTCCATGGGCCTCTTGTTTCACTGGTTCATGGGGACGTAATATTTTTGGTAGTGTAATCAGAATTATTTCAATAACTATAAACAAATGATTGTATATACGTCCGTGGGGTTGTAAATTCGTGGGCAAGGATTACCCACAAAAGCCAAGAACATTTGTCCCCCACAAACAATGACTTCGAAGTTCACACCAAGTAGGGACTCAAATTCCTTGAAAAAGCTTGTTAAATATTTCATCATGATTAGAATGTCTAGAACGATTGAAACCTGAGGGTTTACTTGCAATGTTTGAGAATCAAGGCAATTTTTTTTATTGATATAGAGATATGTATATATATATATATATATATATATAGTTTTTATAAATTTTATGAATGAAGTGAACCTTTGACCATTGTCTGAGTTTTATTCTACCGACACTGGCTACAAATACCTCTAATACAGACAAGTTCAATTTCAGAAATAAAAACCAAACTTGCCTCAAAGATCAAAAAGAGACCCCATAGACCATGCCCATTTTGCAACAAAATGCAGTCGGCACTAAGCAGACACATACAGAAGTGTCACAAAGAGGAAGAAGAGGTTAAAGCTGCACTAAAGTTGCCAGGACCAGAAAAGCAACAAGCTTTTAAAAACATGAAAAGACAAGGAATTTATCAGTACAATGTTAAAGCGCTATGCAATGAGTCTGAAGAAGAACTGATAAAAGAAAGAAAAACTGCTGCACATAAATCTTACACACAAATGGCAATGTGTTCCCTTTGCAAGGCATTTTTAAATAAAAATACAATGCATCGCCATAAAAAAATATGTAAAAGGGCAGAGGAAACAACAATACCACCTTGTGGAATTTCACTAAATGTGTTTAAAGAAGTAGAGTATCCTGCAAGTTATGTTCAGTTTGTGTACACTAGAATTCAAGCAGATGATGTTGGGATGAAAATAAGGGATGATACCTTCATTAAGGACTATGGTTTCATGGAGTACCAAGCAATAGAGGGATCAAGTTTCAAACTGACAGAAAAACTAAATACACTGCGATCAAAATTGAGAAGACTTGCCAGGCTTTTCATGGAGTTTCAAAAAATTGCTTCAGAGGCGGGAGTTGTAGTAAAACATTGCTCTGAAATGTTTAATGTAAAATCTATTAAACTACTTAGCACTGCAGTTAATTCTATGACAATTGACCCTGAAGGTGAAATGAAAAGTGGATTAAGATTGGGGCTAAGATCTTTAATTCTTGAAGTGAGCAACTCAATCTACTCCACTCACATGCTTATGGGAGAAGACGACAAAGCGCTTGAGGCTGAGAAGTTTAGAAAAGTCCTTCAAGTTCGATGGAAATCTTTCTTTAGATCAGCACAGGAAGCAATTATTAAGAAGAGGCAAAATGAATCAAGAGACCCAAAACGTCTGCCCTCTGTTGAGGATATTAGGCAAATTCAACAGTTTACAAAAAGCAGTGTAAAAGAATTAGTAAGTGATGCAGCATATTCACTAATGACCCAAACTTTGTTTTGTAAACTTAGAAACTTCATTGCCAGTCGTCTAACATTATTTAATGCTAGAAGAGGAGGGGAAGCAACTAGACTCACTGTTTCAGAGTTAAAGGATGCTTTTAAAGACAAATGGGTAGATGAGTCATTTATAAAGAAAGACACTGAAAGTGATGATTTTGAAAAAATGGCATGTCAGCTTAAATGTGCTTATCTACATTCTTCTAAGAAGTCAGAACTAGTGCCTGTCATAATTCCAGAGGATTGCTGGAAGGGACTCCAAATGCTTGCTGATGTTGAAAATAGAAAACTGGCGGGCATACATCCTCAAAATGAATTTGTATTTGCCAATACCGAAGATTCAGTTGACCATGTGAGTGGATGGCAATGTGTACGTGATGTATGTGAGAAAGCCGATGTGCCTAGAAACATAACTGCAACGGATATGAGACATTTTGTAGCTACTCACTATGCATCCCTAGAAGTTCCTCAGCAGGAAAGAGACTTTTTTATCCAAAAACATATGGGTCATTCAAAATTTATAAATGAAAATGTTTACCAGTGCCCTCCTGCTCTCAGAGAGATAAAAATGGCAGGAAAATTTCTAATGACACTGGATTCATATGAAGGTAAATATGATAAAGTTCTTGAGTAATTGAATTTTACCTGGTGTTTGATTCATTATGTAGTATTAATTTATTTGAAAAAATTTTTCCTGTACTTTAGAAAGTGCTTTTTTTTTTGTTTTTAGGTGAAAATGAAATAGTTGACCAAAATGAAATCAACAGCAGTCTGTGTATTCCAGAAGAAGCGTTGTCAAATGGTAATGTATCCAGAAACGATATCTTAACTGCTAATTGTTTTTATTAGGTAACCCTAACCGTAAATAATCACACAAACAGCTGACTACCAGTATATCACAACGATATCCATATCGACACAGCCAAACTTCAGCATGTACATGTATACTTCGCCATAAAATTATGTCTTCAATCTTTTGTTGCATCATTCATAAAATCAGTGGGGTTTTTATGGTTTTCCTTGGATCTGTGTAACTCAGGGCAGGCCTATTGGGAGGATAAATAAATTTTATATCAGTGCAATTGATAATGTTTTTATATTTCAAGCAGTTTCTAAGAAAAACAAGTTAGGCTGTTTAAAATTAATTCTACGTTTAACGTCACATGAAAATTTAAAACCTACGAGGGAGGGAGGAAAAAAATAAACAAACAAAAATTTCAAACAAGTGTGTAATTATTGAAAGTCACCCATTCAGTTTTCAATACATCAACACTGTCATATATTACATATGGTAGGATTCAGTCCATGTTAATTTTTGCATTTTCCAAGCAAATACTTTTGTGTAATTTATGTTTATATTCTTTCTGTGGGTCATTCACCTTTGAAATTGAACAAAAGTTAAAAAGGAACAAATTTATCACATCATTAAGCTAACATTGAAGTCTATGGAGACAGAACAGTGGTGGTAAGAAATTGCTAAGCTTTCCCCTTTTTAAAAAAATGCAAAAATAACTTCACCGTACCCATTTTGAGTTTTTGTTAAATAAGATGGGTAGTCCTTTCAGTTGATGAGGGACCACTTAAATAAATATATACAACAAACCCCATTTTGCCTCTTTGGGCCGAAGTTGGTTCAGCATGGGTCAGGCTCTGTGACTTGACAACCGACATTCAACAATCTCGAAATAAGATTTTACTGCCAATCTTTGATAGTGGCGTTGACTCATTTTTTTCGTATTGTGAAAACCGAATACCTCAATGCTGTCTTTGAGCATGTTTTTCTCTCATACAGGATGTAGAATTCAGTCGCTAAATAAAAACCCAAACCGGAACAATTTTTTCAAATCCAGATTTGTTTGTTTTTTCATAATGACGATTTCGCCGAAACCTATGCGCGCGTGTTACGTTAAACGTAGTATTAATTTTGAACAGCCTTATGATATATTACTCAATTTATTATCATATTATATATATGCAGGTAACTCTCGATAGCTCGAAGTCCATGGGACTGAGGAAGGTATCGAGAGTAAAAAACAGTGTATAATGTTTAAGGGGACTGCAGTTTGACTTCAAGAGATCAAGATTTCAAGAAATTAAGAGTAAATTTGCTTAGTAAACAGGACCCTAGACTCACTTCAAGGGATCAAGAACTTCGAACGATCGAAGTTCGAGTCATCAAGAGTTACCTGTTTATATGCATATAAGAGCAACATGAATTTTTTTGTTTGTGTCAGAAAAACGTGAATCATTTAAAATGTTGTGAAATATTTATCTAATAATAATTTTCCAAATTTAACTTCAATTTTAAATAAACTTTGATTTATTATTAAAAAAATGTCAAGTAAAATTTACTCCCAAGAAAACACAAAAAGGGTGTTTTGCTCGATTCGATACCCCAGTATTTACCCGCAGTGGCGTCGGAAGGAAATTGATAGTGGGGGGGGGGGGGGGGGGGACTAATCCTCAGAAATCTTGACAAGCAAAAACAAAAAAACCTAATTCCCAAAATCATGAAGAAAAAAAAAATGTCTCCAACTTCTCAATATTTTAATCTTTTCAAGTTAAATTTAGGATAGTTGTGTTGCTGCGAAAAAAAGGGGGTTGGGGCTAAAAACTTTGCAAAGAAAGTGGGGGGACCTAGCCCCCCAGTTCCGACGCCTATGGCCCGAGGGTCAGCTCTAAATTGTTAAACGCATTATAAAAGTGGATTGCAGTTCATTTTATATTCTAAAAACAAACATGTTTAACTGCCATTCAATGAATATATTTTGAATGCTAAACTTGCTTAATGTGCTCATACTGAAGGTGCAGGGGGTATCGACACTCGATTCATTTATTCAGATAAGTCAACTGTTCAGTGGTGGATTTTTCACAGTTAAACATAAAATAAAATAAACTTGTTGATAAGGCCACATAAAATTCATTTTTATATTCTCATCCCCGCCCGCCCCTCTTAATATGGCCCGCCTTGATGCATTTTATTTTTAAAAAAATGAATTGAGTGGGGAAAAAAATTCTGGCTTGTTTTTCGAAAAATTCAAAAACATTTTGATGGCTGCCTTAACATGTGGATTACTGTTTGATTCCAGTTATGTTTGTTACCACAAGGACACAAACGTCGTCATGCATTGCCAGTAAAGTTGAAATAAAATTGAATTAAAAGATTACATGAGGGTTTGTGCACTCATATTAGCAGTAACAATTAACTTAAAAGAATAGAGCAGTTGTTACTTCTAAAACATTAACAGTGAAAAAGGTGTTTTTATAACAATGAAAAATAATAAAATTAATTAAATCTGTCCACCTGCCACATATATTTTGCAAATGAGGATGAGAATCTTAAATATTAATTTTATATGGCCAAAGTATAGTTAAAATAATGCATCCCTAGGATTAAGATTAAACAGTGACAGCATGGCGGAAAATAGATTAAAAGAAACCTTAGATTATTGCAGTTTGGATTTACAAAGAAAGGAAAGAGACTGACGGCAATAAAAAAGATGGAAGATAAAAGTAAAAATTAGTACAGCTTAAAACTGGATACTGAGACATGGACATTTTGGTCCGGTCTAAAAAATGACGCATCGGACCAGCACAGCTGGGCACAGCACATTGGTCAGGGGTGACTGTCCAATGTCTTTCGCATAGACTGAGAGTGACAATTTTACAATAAGTCAATAATTGTTAATATTTTAGAGAACAGTTGCATTGATGAAACTTATAAACCTGACAGCGAAATTGACTCTGTGAAAGAACAGTCCAAGAATGGTTTGTAACATATTCAAAAAAAATATTAATTAAGGCAAATAATGTAAAATATAGTTTAGGTAAATTACTGAATACATGTTATGGTCGTCAAATACTTGGCAATAAATATATTTGTGTTCTAACAATATACATAGAAAAAAGTTTTACATGCTTGATTGTCATAGCCAAGACATTCACAATACCAATGATTTTAAAGGCTGGTGTTAAAATTACGATCAATTATATTTTTTCAGAACATGGAATTAAACGAAAGTATATTAGTAGACCTCAGGAAGCAAAGGTAAGTTCAGAGGACTTTAAATTTGTTTAAATGTGACAATTCTTTCAGAGTCTTGTGTAATAATTGGTTCTGTATTTATGAAACTAATTGAAGGTGTTTGAGAGAATTTTGATGACGTGACCATGAATTCATGGGTATAGATATACAGTCAAAACTGTCTTAATGGCCACTCTTGACCAGCAGCCGGTTTTATTTCCCCTGGCCGATTTTTCTTATATGTTTGTCCTGGAATGAGCGCCATTTGTGTAACGAGGCCAGCGGCCAGTCAAATCTTGACACAACATGTAATTAACACTTTATTCAACAGCCACTTTATTGGGATTCTGATATGATGTTCAATGTTTTATGAATCATCATAATAATCTTAAAACCGCTCAGACAATAGGGGTGTACAAGTCATTATGGATGTTTTGATAATTGCATTGCCCCAGGGCAATGTCCAAGATTATATAAGTGACAGATGCACATGTTCCAAACAATGGCTTCGATAGGGCTGCAGAGATGTTAAAAAGATAAGCTATCAAATCTTTAGTGAGTTTTTTAACGAGGCCGGGTCTAATTTGTTCTGCCCTTGATTTTTGAATGAAATTTTTTACATGAATTTCTAATGATATAATTATTATTTTAAGATAAAAAAAATAAGACACTTACCACACCGTTTGTTTAGGGGGTCATCTCAAAGTTTGTTAATTTTTAACATAGGACCCTATGGGACTTTGCTTAAAACGTATCAAATTTGCACATTTTTTACATTTTTTTATAACTTCTGCCCTAGAGATTTCTTTTTCTGTTCTACATATTAAAGTTATTGCTAAAAGGCATCAAATGGTCAATTAAAAAAAGCCTTTTACCTCCTGGTTTGTTCCAGGGGTCTTATCAAAGTTGATTTTTGTATGCCCAATTTCCCAAATTTGTCAAATAATGGCTATTTTATATTTGACAAAAGCGGAAATGGTGATCTTTATAGTATTATTTGAACATTCAGACATATTTAAGTAATAAATAAATATATAACATCACATATAAAGGGCCATTTATATAAAAAAAATGGTTACTGTCTTGAGATATATGAATTAAGCTATATTTAGGCGGGTTAAGAAAATGTGACATAGGGCTAGGCTTGCTGAACCCTCTTCACGTTTTCGACCCGAGCCCAAATATAGCTTATACTTCGAGACATTTATGTTTATTCCACAATATAACATTAATTTTACGCATCAAACGAGTTATTTTCAACAAATTTCGCTGAATATCCGCAGTTGAAACTATCACGCCATGGCGTCAACCAAGCAAAAAGATGACGTCACAATACAAATGAACCGCTGCGCGAAAGCATGCGTACTCGTTCTGTACTCGGCCTCGATAAAATTACTTTGTATTTAATCAAATTAATACTAATAATTCTTCAAATACTTTTAAAACCACTATGATTACGAAAGGAAGTTCACTAACTTAACGAGGCCCTGACTATGCATATTCATTCACAGGTCTCAACATTAACACTTGTCCGCTTGTATGGTACCAGTTAAAAAAATATACTGACAAGTAAATAATGCTTTTTTATGTAAAGAAGTCTGCAACATAAAAAAAAAAGCTTTGTGATAAATTTATCCGTAGACTCGTTATAAGTTTATCGATTAGTTATAGCGAGCGCAGCTCGCCGGCGCAAAGCGAGCTCTACCGGCAAGGCGTGTGTGAATAGAAAATTCAGACTACTTGCCCATTCATTCAACAGATTTTTTTGGCGTCAGTAAATCGGACCAGTTATGCCTTGTTTTAATCGTCCCAGTAGTTCCCTGTAATTATGGTTTCCCAATTCACACTCTCACGAGAACAAGATAAAAAACTATGTACATGCATTGTAAATAACACCAATTTCCATTACTTTTAAGACTAACGGAGTTATCGTCCTTTCGAGTGACATCACAATGGATTTCTTACACATTGATCCGACAGAATTTTTCGGCGTCAGTAAATTTCGACCCACAATGCAATTCCTCAATGTCGACCGATCTCACTAGACTGGATACCATCTCGCGAGAATCAAAGTGAAACTTTTGAGAAAGATAAATTGTGTAATTTCCAGAACATCATGCTTTTTAAGTAAACAAACAGTATTTTTCGCGTAGTTTTTTCTAGTGTGTTTTCAAAGAGACAGACTACATTTGACCGACGTGAACTTTGCGTCACAATAAGGGGAAACTACTCTAAGTTAAGTTATTGTAAATCTGCTGAAATATAAATACCAAAATCTTCTCAAAATCTTGCAGAGCTAACGAATCGGGACATTTCTACAGAGATAGGAAACAGCTGTAACTTGCTCTCATTTGGATGAATATAACAATTATTTTATTCACTATATTTACGGTAATTTCCAGGACCGTTTTTTAAATGGGGCGTGGCAACATCATTAAAAAAATCTTCACAAGCAAAAAGAAAAATAAAATTCTCAAAATCAGGAAAATTCTAATCGGAGGTGGGGAATGGGGAGTGCGTGGTATGCCAAGTTAGCTCTTTAGCTGCTCAAAAGTGTCTTTATTTTCACTACTATTTACGGTATTACATGCTCCCGGGGGATCCATTTTCCTTATGTGATCAAATTTTTTTTATACGTAAATTTGATTTTTTTTAAACGGGGGAGGGGGGAATCTGTGATAAGTCAAGTTTTATTTGTAAGTTTAAGAAAAATGTCTGCTGCAAGAAAAGAGGAAATAAACTGCAATGTACATTATGTTAAAATCTTTATTATTCAACAACATTTTATCTGAGATAAATTCTATACTGGCGTGCCACCAGTATATAAACAATCTGATTAAAATCAGATCTTTGATCCGCTCCGACAAATTCTGATGTCGCTACACTTTGTTCAGCGACTATCAGAATTTCGGAGCGTTACAAAGATCTGATTTTAATCAGATTGGTATATAAATAAAAAAAATCTTATGAATTATGAATAACAAAAATTTGCTGGAAAAATAGGTATATTTTATTTTGCATTCAAATTCATTTCCTTTACGTCACTACTTTTATTTTTATTGATTTATCATAATTCATTTTTGATCACCTGCTGCGCTCGCCCCAACGGTCGCACCGTAAAACATATTATTGAATTCGATCCCGACATCAAATTTCAAAGCAATTGAGTTACTCTTGATCGGGATTGAAGTTCACTAATTTCAAACAACTTTCAATAGGTGTGGATCTTAGTTCTTACAAAGTACCAAACAGAAATGTTAAGAAAAAGAAAGGGAAAAAAGGTAGCAATGATATACTTGAGGATTATGGAAAGAAATGTAATTATACCCCCGCAAACGAAGTTTAGGAGGGTATATTGGTTTCACCCTGTCCGTCTGTCTGTAGACGCAACTTTGTCCCCCATATAGAATTTTTTATTACTGCATGGAACAGTTTGAAAGTTTGTACATATGTTGAACACCATCTGAAGTTGTGCACCTGCAATTTTTTTTAAGATCAGACAAGATTTAATGATTTTATGACAGTTTTCATTTTTCTTATTCTATATATTGTACACTAATGTTAAAAGGTAAGGGAGGTAATCCTTACATATTTTATTAATTAATTAATAGTATTAAAACACTTCAAAATATATTTTTATAAATACATCCAGATGGAGGTTTTTTGTCTTAATTAATAAAAAAAAAATATTTTTTATAAGTATTCTATCATCTGACAATGCAAAGTTTTTGTTTGTCAATGATAAATTCTTAGGAGCTAATAAGAACATCAAAGACAAGTGTAGCTGAATTTATTTGTCCCAAGGGAGCCATTATCTGAGCCATGGTTCAGATGGAGCATGTGTTTAGGCGAAATTGATAATCTGTAAAATGGGTGATGGTTTTGGGGCTATTTTAAAACTGTTTCATATAAACCAAAAGTTTCTATCATAAGGAAATATTAATAAAGAAGTTAAACTATTTTTAGAAGTTGTTTAAATTTATGAGTCAAGTAAATTGAAAGTTTTATTAACAGGAGAGCATTGCTTGGCTACCGGTATTTCCATTTATTGCAAAGGGAGGGTTATTGTCATTTTGTTGGTTTTTTTTTAAATCAATTAAATTTTTAAAAAATGTATCATCAGATACATACATTTGTAAATGTATTACTGTTATAGATATTTATGTACAGTGAAATTCTGACAATTTCTTTGTTAACAATTTTTTTTTTTTTTTTTACAATTCTAGAATTTTTTTTTTTGTATGTGTTCCAAATCTTTATTATTCCATTCAATTATTGTCCCACTTGAAATTAGCCTTGGGGGTGGGGGGGGGGTATTAGTCCCATTAGGACAGTTCTAGTTTATTTTAGGTTTCATTCATCATTGATAGACTATTATGACTTTCCATGTTTAGTTTAAAATCAGTTCAGAATGCAATATAACAATAACATGTTATTTTTAACCTGATGCTTAATTTAAAATGTCTTGTAATTTGCCATGACAAAGCTACAGCTGACAAATCATGTTTAATGTTATATGAAACAAATACATTTAAGAAAGAAACTTTAAGTTTCCAATTTATTTAAAAAGTCAGGTTCTTAATTATAGCATGAATAATCTATAAATGACTTTATTTTAGTAATACAGAACTGTAGTTTTCAAGTTGACAATATTTGATCGTTAATATTGAAAAATTTTCGGACTAGTAAAGATGAAGGTCGGACAAGTAAATGTCTTGGTCACTTGTTCGAATGGAAAGTAGGAAAAAAAGTTAATGTAGAGCCCTGATTTATAACATTTGTAATGACAGCATACTTGAAGACAGTAAATAAACATCTTAATGAGGAATAAATAAATACATCTGATTCAATTGAGTATATTTACATTCTACTATGTTTTCCATTAAATTCTGTGATGTTTAGATGCCTCTAAATGCGACATCTATTCACTGCGTATGAATTTACAAGTAATTTACATAAGTAGTTCTCAAACATTGATTTCTATGTTAGGCCAGCATTTTTTTATTTTTAGGTTTACAAACAACAAAATGATAAAGTTCCGTAGGAGGAGGAAATAAAAAAAAAAAAATCTCTTTTGACCTACAATTTTTTTATTTTTAGGTTTACGAACCACAAAATTGTAAAACTCTTTAGGAGAAAAAAAACTTTTATGACATCATCTTTATTCTAATAATATAATGAATGACAATTTCATGATAGTGGTGTGTAACTGCATCAAGTGTAGCATGTGAAAAGTATGTCATCTGTGTAACATATCACTGAAATAGTACAATAGAATATTAGACATACAGTTTTGATATTACATGTACATATAGCAATGTCAGGGGTGTGCAATTACAAAATTTGGCCACAAAGTTACTAGCCCAAGATTCAAAATTACTAGTCAGACTATTGTCGGACATGTCAACATTTCATTAAAAAAAACCCCTAAATTTTATGTGCTTAAAGTCATAATGTTTTCTCCTGTATGATACTAGTATATAATTATTAATATACAAAATATTTATTACTTTCATGTTTTCTGCAGTTAAAAAATATTCAACTTCATTGATCTCTCACATTTTATTTACAAAATTGGTTTGGGTGTTTATATGTGAGAAAACTCAAAAATAACATTGTGAATGTGAACAGACTCTATAAAATCACTGCAACTATATGTGTGCATGTATTTTATCCTGTTGAATTTCCATGTACAAAGTACAGCTATGCAATTAATTATGCAATGGTAAATTTTTATTGAAAATAACGAAAAATGCACAAACAATAATATGATTTTTTTTAATTCACTAGGCAGGTCACTTTAAAATGTGTTCATGAGAATAGTTACTGCAGAAATTTATCTCTAATACATCTCTCTCTCTCTCTCTCTCTCTCTCTCTCTCTGTAAAATAATTTTTTAAAAAGGCCAATAAATACATATGCCAATTCAACACAAAAAAGAAAGGGAATCATTTTACAGTGGTGTACTTGAAAACAGCTGCACAGGTAACTATCGAAGCCATGTTCAGTGAGGTGTGACTATCTCGTCTAGCCACTGGTCAACACTGTCGGTAAAACTTCAAAGTATGAAACTTACAGCAGAGTGTTTATAGAAGCTATAGAATGTAGCACGAGAAAAAGATGCGGAAGAAATTTTTAGGCTATCATGACACATAAAGAGCAGATTTTATGCCTCTGTGATAACAATGACGATACACTTTTCCTACTAGGAAAAATTTGCTGTCGGGGAGAAAAAAAAGAACTTTTTAGTAATTTTATTTTTTTTCTAAAAACTCAGAAAACCGAGCGGAGGGTTTGTAAACCTAAAAATAAAAAATTCTGGCCTTATCGGTGAAAAAATATATTTTACAAATGTTGTCAAAACACCATGTTTTACTGTACAGTTATTCAACAAAAAAGTTGACTTTATTATTAAAAGCAAAATTTTAAGGGTTATTTTTCGTGGGTTATATTTTCTGGGCTTCTTGTTTATATATGGTGTGAAGTAAAAAAATATAAAATCGCGAACGTTGAACTTTTCTCCTTCTTTTTTATATTTTTCAACTTTCATAAAATGATGGCGAGATTTAAAAATCCATGAAGAATGCTATTGCGATTTTACGCGGATATTTTTTCCTCGCGTTTAATTAGGAATTTACAGTATACTGGAAGCTGTCGATAGATATATTTTTATTAGGAGGGGGAAGGGGGGAATACATCTTTGTATCTTTCTCAAAATCAAGCATTAAGCAAGCACTGAAAGGTGAAAGTTTTAAATGATATTTTTTAATTTTGTTTGTAGAGATCAAGGAAGGATGTTGATGAGTCTGATTCATCAAGTGAACATGATGTCGGACCAGAAGAAATCAAAGAAATAAGACAAGAGCTTGACCTTAATATAAAGTCTAGAAGTAAGCAGCATTAAATGATATGTAGGTCATGTCCCAAGGGTATGGTCCCGACCCGAAATAGAGCTTATTTGCAGGAATGGATGCATGATATAGGATATGATAGGATAATAAGGGTGTCGGTTCCCAACTTTCCAACAGAAGACCCTATTGTTTTCATTTTCTTAACATTTTTCTTAAAGCTCAAAAATCTCAGACATGGTGCAACGAATTTTTCTGATATTTACATAGATAAAAAAGAGTATCAAAATCTTTTATCACGTACATTTTTGTTGATTAAGTCACTTCCAATCTGCCAATATATTCGTTCATCTTTTTAGCTCACCTGAGCTGAAAGCTTAAGTGAGCTATTCTGATCACATTTTGTCTGTCGTCCGTCTGTCTGTAAACTTTTCACATTTTCTACATCTTCTCAAGAACCACTGGGCCAATTTCAACTAAACTTGGCACAAAGCATTCTTAGCCTAAGGGGATTCTAAGTTGTGAAAATTAAGGACCACGCCCTTTTGCAAAGGGAGATATTTAGGAATTTATGAAAATTTTCGAGAAATTTTCAAAAATCTTCTTCTCATGAACCATAAGACCAGGAAAGCTGAAACTTGTGTGGAAGCATCCTCAGGTAGTGTTGATTAAAAGTTGTGAAAATCATGATCCCCGGGGGTAGGGTGGGGCCACAATGGGGGGTCGAAGTTTTACATAGGAATATATAGAGTAAATCTTTAAAAATCTTCTTCTCAGAAACTAATCAGCCAGGAAAGCTGAAACTTGTATGAAAGCATCATGAGGTAGTGTAGATACAAAGTTGTGAAAATCATGGCCCCCAGGGGTAGGGTGGGGCCACAATGGGGGGTCGAAGTTTAACATAGGAATATATAGAGCAAATCTTTAAAAATGTTCTTCTCAGAAACTAATCAGCCGGCATAGCTGAAACTTGTGTGTTGAAGCATCCTCAGGTAGTGTAAATTCAAAGTTGTGAAAATCATGACCCCCGGGGGTAGGGTGGGACCACAATGGGGGATCGAAATTTTACATAGGAATATACAGAGTAAATCTTTAAATCTTCTTCTCATGAACCATATGACCAGAAAAGCTGACACTTGTGTTGAAGCATCCTCAGTTAGTGTAGATTCAAAGTTGTGAAAATCATGACCCCCGGGGGTAGGGTGGGGCCACAATGGGGGGGGGGGGGGTCGAAGTTTTACATAGGAATATATAGAGTAAATCTTTAAAAATCTTCTTCTCAGAAACTAATCAGCCAGGAAAGCTGAAACTTGTGTGAGGTAGTGTAGATACAAAGTATGTATTATTGTATATTGTCCAGATAGTTTGTATTATGACTCCATCAAGCTGATTTTATCATACCTATTGTTTCTCAGGTGAGCGATGTGGCCCATGGGCCTCTTGTTTAATAAAGTGATTTTGTCCTCCCTTTTTCTCAAAAATGATTAAGGATAGAAGACTGAAATTTTCAGGAATGATAGATGTTTGAATTGTTAGATGCTATCAGGTAAAAACATGATCATACCTCACTTACAGTCCACTCATACTGCATGTTTGGAAAATTGTGTTTTAAAATTTTTCAAATCAAAAAGTTTACAATTTTTTTCATCAGGATATGTTTCAAACTTAACAAATTTTAATATGAGCAGGACGTCCATCACTTTCGGTCCACCGTAAGTGATTCCAAAATTTCGAATTTTGGAATTTTAAAGCATACCGTATTTTTCGGAAATTAGGTCGATACTTTTTTTTCCAAACACGTGGACCTCGCCCTATTCACCGCTTCGCCCAATTTATGTTTTTTTTTTTTTTTTTGGAAAATTTGATATGAAATTTTGCAAAAATTTATGCAACCTTCCAATAAAATCATGAGTGTTTACTATAATACTGCTTGAATTTCTGTGTAAAAATCGTATGGATTTTAATCAATATACTGTAGTAATTTATCATTTAAACAAAATTAAATGTAAATAGATTTATTTCTTCTTACATTTTTTACTTAGATCACTGACTGAATCATCTTATATGCTGTCATGCATTTTGATCGTGTGCATACGATAAACAGGAAATCGATTTCGCGCGGTAAAAGTAAAATGAGAACCGTACAAAGGGTATTTACAGGGAAAAAATGTCGGGTAGAAATAAAAAAAAAACCAATTTGTTTTATAGTAGAATACATGAACAAGTTTTTTTCTGTATATTCAACATAAAACTTTTGATGAAATTTTAGCCAGGTGTCTCTGAAATCAGTCTGGGTAGTGCTTACTTTGTTTATATACAGTTGAACTCTCGGCACGTGCTACTCATGCCGGCAGGCTTCAATAAGATCAGAGGTTGACTCGTGTGTATATACACAGTAAAAAGTCACACAGAGACACGGGTTGGCATGTGCTACCGTAGTCATGCCACCAGGCTAGGTTACTATCCCTCGGTTAACACTAGTTTGTACACATGGCAGGGAAGTAATAAAAAACGATCTTAAATTAAAACCGGCCATACTGAATTAATTGGTTTGAAAATTTTGATGCAATTTCAGACATTTTCTTACGATGTTTTCAAGAAATAGATTTTATTTCCCTTTTGTTTAAAACTGTGACATAAGATTAAAGGCTACCATATGATAACGTTATTGGTTTAAACCATTTATTCATTAGAACTAACAGTAATTTTTCGACCAATTCTTCGAAGTCTACCTATTTATACTTCTTTTTATTTTTTGGCTACAAACAGCATCCTTCGCCCAATAAACCGTATCGACCTAATTTTTGAAAAATACGGTAATTGTTCTGTTAACATTGTTGTACTTAATACAAATCTGAAAACCGTTTTAAAATCGGACAATGCATTGCTGAGATATTAAAGTTTAAAAATGACCTTTTCTGAAAATTTTATATTTGCAGTGTAGGTCCAAAATTTAGTTTAATAGAAAGTTAATATAGTAACTCATACTACATGTCAACATTTTAATTTAACCATATCATTTATTCATAATCAAACGGAAGACTCACTTGTTACTTGCAATGAGATCATGTTTAGTTTTGCCAGCTTTCACTGGTCAGTACAACAGTTTGTGGGACTATTATGCAAGCATCTGTGGCTATTATAGATTCTTATTTGGTAAAATTTTGACCCCTGGACTAATAGGGGTTCAAAATTTAAAATAGAAGTCAATAGGGCAAATTTTTAAATAACTTTTAAGGAACTACAATGCTACAATATGTGAGATTACTATGCATGCAACCTTGGATAATGTAGATTCAATATTTTTAAAATAGTGACCCCTGGACTAGTGTCTGGGATCCAAGATGAGTTCAAACTTTAATAATGTAGAAGTATAATGGAAAATATTTAAAAATCTTCTCAACAAGAACAGCATTGCTTCAATTTGTCAGATTACTACATAAGCATCCGCAAATAGTGTAGATTCCAAGTTATAAAAGCCATGACCTTGGATCTAATACTGGGGCCCTAGATGGGGTTGAAAGTATAGAATAGAAATACAGAGGGAAAATGTTTAAAAATCTTCAAGAGAACTACAATGCTTCAATTTGTGAGATTACTTTGCAAGCATTCTTAAATAATGTCGATTCTGATTTAATACAGCTCTGAGCACCGGACCAAAAGTCCAATCCAAAAGGACTATATATGATATGGGCCTAAAATGGCCCCTTAAAATTAACATCATCATTTTACTATAAATCTTTGTTTTCTTAGTACAGATATGTATGTGATGTATTTACATAATATTCATTTTGGTTCAAGTGCCCACAATTTAGAAATTTGACATCGTAAAGACAACCTTTTCCCACCATTTTTGCATTTTTAGCGTAAAACAACTTGTTTTCAAGCAGTTTTTCCTTCCGAAAACATTGAGCGCATGCTTGAACAAATAAAATAATTTAATCAGAGATGTATCTAGCCAAGACTAATAAGTGACCAAAAAAATTTCCTTGTTCAAGCATGCGCTCTATATTTCCCTTTCGTAAATAGATAAGAAAAATGTCAATTTTTGGCTGATTTTGATTGAATGATAGAAATAGCGTCACTTCTGACGTCATATACTGCCAGGAAGTGCAAAAAAATCAAATAAATAGATGAAAAATATATAATATATCAACTCTTCTAAAAAATAAGTTAACATTATATTGTACCCAAACAATTAAAAAATAGCGAATTATGGGGGCCAAATTTAACTCTTATCATATATAGTTCTTTGTTCCTCTTTGCGGGGTCAACCCAATGGTCAAAAGGGAAAAAACAACTTTTCCCTTCTATATGCAACCGATTATTTGGTTGCCCTGTGAAGAAATCTCTTGAAATCTTAATTCATTCCTCTGATGTGTGGGTTGCCCCGACTTGTGGCAATCCAAATTCAAAGCGGAAATGGATTTCTAATGTTAAATGACAAAATTACAACCCTCTAAACTACAAAAGCTACTGTGAGAAATATATGGGTTTTTCCTCAAAGATGGCAGCCAATGGACATAACTTTTGTAAAGTGTGGATTGGTCTATACTTGGGGCCCAAAGAGGGGGGGGGGGTCATAGTTTAACAGAAATATATATGGAAAATGTTAAAAAGATCTTTTTTTCAAGAACTACAATGCTACAGTTTGTGAGATTACTATGCAAGGATCCTCAAATAGTGTAGATTCTAAATTGTTAAAGCTACCCATATACCACGGACCAATACTATGGCCCCAGAAAGGGTTTCATAGTTAACATAGAAATAGCATATGCTATGAAATGGAATATTACAAGGAATTGTTGTTCAGGTGAGTGATGTGGCCCATGGGCCTCTTGTTTCAGCGTTTTACACCAACTTTTGGGGTGCATATTATACATGAGACTTTACGGTATGTCAAATCAGATGGGAATGATAGGACTAAGATTGATAAAGCACATTATGCTTTATATCACTGAAAATATTGTTAATCTTTCCTATTTCTGCTGGCAGGTAAACGACACATCTGGACAAACGATGAAAATTCACTTATAAGTGGATATTTTGCTGAAGAAATAAAAAATAGAGAAGAAGAAGGAAACAAAGGGGCATTGAATAGTAAGATAATACCAAGATCCCTATCTGTTACCACGATTTTTATTTTATTTTTCTAGATTCATGGGCAACACCGAATACAATGTACATTACTGTAAAAGAAGAGGAGGGTAGAGTATTTTATTCTTGTTTGTCTGTCTGGGTGTCCATAAAAAAATATTCTCATAAGCTATTAATTGCAGATGCTTAAAATTTTAACACACTATCTGTTTTGGCATGCCATATGATGGGATTCAATTTTGTACAAAATTAATTTGGTGTCAACTCCCTGTAAATGATTACTGTTTATTTTAAGACTTCAAATTTCAAACTTGTGTCTCGGCAACAACTCATCACAAATGTCTGAAATTTTAACACGCTACTTATTTGGGAATGCCACATAGTGGAATTTATTTTTTAAATAATAAATCTGATGCCAATTACCTTTTAAATGATGATCTGTTTGATGAATTTTCAAACAAATTTTTGTTGCCATTTTCTCGTTGCAGATGTCTGAAATTTTAGCACACTAGTTCTTTAGGCATGCCTTACGTATACTGTGGGATTTATTTTGAACAAATTAAGTGTCAACTTGCTGTTAAATTACCATTTTGTTTATTATTTGTATTCGCATCATAGCTGGGATATCACGAGTGAACATTCATGCCAACTATGATTTTCATAAAACATGATATTGGTGACCCACCATTTAAATAAGATACAATATCAGTAGTAAATTGCATGAAGAATTTAATGATACTTATTGTTTTCACAGACTTCACATATAAATAAGGTAAATCAGTCCAAAACTAGCGCACGTTTTTGTGAGCAATAAATGCACATTTTTTTCCATGGGTGGCACTGTATCTCCCAGGTCATCCATCTGAAACTCCTTTCCGAATTTTTTCAGACCAGAAGCTACAGACATGCAGCTAGTTAGAAAAGTGATTTGATAATGAACATAAAGATTTCCATGGGGAAAATGAATTTCTATGTAAATAGATATACATTTATCATACAGCATTGTCCAGATATTTTATATTATGATTTCATGAAGCTTAATTTCCTCTGAACAATTCTTGGGCTTCACAAGTTTGATGTAGGTTTATATCCCATTTGATTTAGATCGTCTTGAGAGCTGTAATGCTCAATATGTGAAATGACTTTACTTTGACAAAAAGGGATCAATGATAAAATGAATATCCAGGGGAAAAATTGATTTTTTCAAATACAGGATCTGTTAGACTACATTATTCATATTTTTTATGGTGTATTACTTTGTAAAGCAGGTTTTATAATGTCTATTGTTGCTCAGGTGAGCAATGTGGCCCATGGGCCTCTTGTTTTATTTAGGGAAACTGCCCATCCATGTATGCAATAGGGCTATCCACTGTTTTAGTTGTAGGATAAAGATAAGCTCTTTGTAAAGACCCATTACAAAGTCACATCATTTTAAGTGTTTACTTTTAGGGGCATATTTGTACATCAAACACATCTTGTTCTGGGTTTTTTTCTACAGTAAAGGATAAGGTCAAGAGGTTTATTGAACAATACCCAGACTTTCTGAAGGAAGAAGAAGTTGCTAAGAGGAAATCCATGATCAGAATAAAGGTTATAAACAACAGAAGAAGATTTAGAGAAGAGTTTTTTAAAAAATATGGACCATTATTTAATTGTGAAAAAAAGGAGAGAACAAAATAAGGTAAAACTGTTATGATTATTTTTTTGTTCTTTAGTTTGAAATAAATATGTTTCATAAGTTAAGATATTTATTTATGCCCCCTTCTTAGAAAGGATGGCATATTGCTTTGCTGCTGTTGGTTGGTTTGTCGGTCCATTCATTAGTTTCCATTCATTTCCTTCACATTAAAAAATGGCGAATAATGGGGGCCAAATTTAACTCTTTTCATATATAGTTCTTTACTGTTATATCAACACCAGCCTTAAAGTAATGAGCATCATTTTGTACAGAATGTGTTTGCATCACCCGTATTTATAACCCCTTTAGATAAGACAGACTTGATTAATTAATCACAAGAGGCATAAACTGAGTTTGTGAAGACGTCTTTAGAATTAAATAATTTATTATTCTATTGCCGCTTATAGGGTTAATTGAGTTAGTCCTTGGGTTTTACCTAAGTTACAGTAGTTTGTAGAATGTATGCCTGTTAGGATTTTATTATATTTTAAATCAAGTGCAAATTCATTTTTTTTTTACACGACCAGTCGGGCTAGCACACTGACATTTTACCCCGACCGGACCTATCTTTTACTAGACTCATGCGGTCGGGCATGCCTTAGTGTCAAACCCTGATACAGGTTTATCGTGATAAGTTTGATGTTAGGTACGATGAAGCAATTTTCGATAGAGTTATGCCTCATGGACGTAGAAAAATTCTGATTATTTGCAGTTTACATTCATTTTCTACGCAGCAGATGCACATATTGAATTGAAATTGGTATATTGGTTTATCATGATAATATCTAGGTCAAATTTGCTTTTGGGTACAATGGACCAATTTTTGACAGGAGTTATGCACCTTGGACTTTCAATTATTTGCATTTTCTGTTAATTTTCTTTGCAGATGTTACAATTATTTGCAGTTTTCCATTCATTTTCTTCACAGATTTTTCCAAGAGAGGGGGGCATAAGTGTTTTACAAACATCTCTTGTTTGAATAAATTCAGTAGAATAGTAATTTAATGCCCTGTTTTAACTGCTCAGCTTTGTATGATTAATATATATCTACCCCTGTTGTAAGATCCTTCATTTTACCGTTATTCCATCTGTTTTTTGCAAACACTAATAGTATGGAGGGTATTTCGTAAACTTTTAAATCGAATGTGCAATGGTGTTGGTGCGTGAGCCTGAGGATGAATGTGTGTTACTCGGGCATAAACACTGTAGGATTTGATGCTGTTCCTTCATATTCACATTTTGGAACTTTATTGTTTTGATTAGTTGATTTAACTTTCAACTTTGCACACTTTTAATCTGTAGTTTCTGTATTTGTATCTTCATGGTAGGAAATAGCACATCTGACATGATATAAATTGACAAATGTAAAGTCTTCAAGTTTGTTGAATTTAGACATGACTTTATATGGCAAAGTGCCTTGCTGCGGTGAAAAGGCATGCTGTAATTGCCGAAATGGACAAAAATAAAACCACAATATTCAGTCAAACTGTTGTATTAAGCTTTTAATGAACGACACTATTAATTTAGATTAAAAATGTTATTTACAGAAAAATTATTCGGGTATGATTGAAACTGGACCAAAAAAGGAAGAGTGTATTTATGTAAAAATCATTCCGATGAATGTGACAAATGCGCTAATTTCTGTTATTTAACTCTCATGGTATTATATGATTAGGGTTAAAAAAGAAATCCCTAATAACTTATTTCTCTAAAATAATTTGACATGTAATTTAAACTGGAATTTAAGTTAATGCGTACTCTTTTCTAGAAATGAGACGGATCAAGAAGTTTCCTATAGGGGTGAATGTGAATATATTTTTTGAAAGACATGGGTTTTGGAGACTGCCATTGCTTCTGAATTCTAAGAATTTTGAGGGAGAATTTTTGTTTTCTCTGAATTAATTATAAAACTGTATGTAGCTATATACATACTTTTTATCCCCTCGCGCAACTTGTTGATGGGGATATAGCATTGCTGCTGTGCGTGTGTGTGTGTATGTATGTATATTGCATGTGTGTGTGAATTTGTCCATTGTCAGCTCTTTAGCAAAATTCCAAGGAAACCCTCCAATGAATAGTCATTAAACCTTGTACACTTCTTTGGCATGGTGAAAGGACAAACCTTATTGATTTCCAAGTCAATTGATGCAATATTTTTTGAATTATCATAAAAAAGCAAAGTTAAAACATTAATTTTATGTACGACTTGACAATAGACATTTCCGGTAATTTTATGTACGACTTCAAGTAAATCGCTACCGTGCCATGTGCAGTTCAAATGAACAACTTGATATTTTATTGGATTTTAATCTAGTAAAGGTAAAAAAAAATAGCAAACCTTTTGTAGTATTGGAGGATTAGAAGATTGCCCTTAGGTAAAAGTTGAAGCGGGCAAGAAATTAAAGTCTTCTGATTGACATCGAAACAAGCAGTCGACTTTCGGACAAATTTTCCAGTATTACTTACAATAGGAGGATACTTTGACAGATAACGCACATTTATCATGCAAAGATTATTTTATATCAATAACTGCATATCTACTACTATGGGTTGACATACCACAAGCAACAAGAATTGTCCATCAGAGCAGGCAACAGATCGCTAGATCTTCAGCTACGTTTCATAATATACATGTATACGGATCGTTTATGTATGCTTATATAAAAATGAATGTCACTTAATTAACTTTAAAGTATATGTGTTCATGTTTTGAGGAAAACTGTACAACCACACTGAAAACACGTACAGGTACCCCCCTTCCCCCAATTTATACACCACAAAGCTTGGGGATTAGGATAAAATAGAAAGTATTAATTTAAAATCGGTTTTAGAAATACTTCTGTCTTATTTATATTGATCTGATAAATTTTGATCTGAAAAATTTACATGTATTTTCCTAAATAATGCATTTCCCCCTACAACAAGTCATGTCATGAGGGGATGCTCCGCTTTGCGGTGCCCTTGTTAAATATCAAAATAATTTTGTTGTGCAAATGCAAGTGTAAAACATACACTGTATTAACTGTAATTTTACAAAATTAAGTAGTTGCTTTATGGTAAACAGTACATGTTCACAAGTGGCTGTAAAGCTGTATTACAATAGCTCTCCGGAAAATTTTGATTTACCAACTTCAGTAAGTGAATTTGTATTGAATCGACACTCAGAACACCTTACTATATCCCGTAATAATTGCTTGAAATCAAAGGTTTTGCCAATGTTCACCTTATTTCTATATATTACTTGTTTCAATATATTACCAAAAAAATTAAATATTTTTCAAAATGATTTATGCACATTTTATTATCATGACATTTAACTTTATCATGGAAATTATATATTTTTTTTAAAAAGGGTGTGTCATGTACTTCTTTTGTCTCATTAAAATCAAAATCTTAAGGTACTTCACTACACCTAAACATATACTTTTCACGACACTACGTCACAAGATGGCGATTTAAATGTTTTGTTAAACTGTTTAACTCGTTCGATTGGGTGGTATATTGTCCTGGCTCAGTGGTTAAAGTATTGGGCTTCTGAACCGGAGATCATGAGTTCGAATCCGCCTGGGGCTTTTGTTCATGTTTACTGAATTAAATTTTCGAAAATGCTATTTTTCATCCAAAGTTGCACATTTTTTTACCTATTTGACTTCTTATCTATTATGGTATCTATCATAATCAAGTATTTTTCTGCTGATTTGAGAAAAATATTTCAAGGTGTAGTGAGCCACCTTAAAACCAATGTCTTTAGATAGTTTGTTTTTATTATTGATAACTTTGTTACTTAGTTAGTGGTAATGATAAGGATGCATTTGGAGATATTTTCTTATTCAGCTAAGCTCTATACTTTAATAATTTGGTGCATGTTCTCTAATAAAAAGTGCAAAAAGTGACAGCATCCTAACATCCAGACATGTCTTAAACTTATTAGAACCCGACACTCTTAATGAAGCATTTGGTCAGTTGCTTATATGTCATAGCTAATTGAGAGTATTAATAGCACAGCAGATTTTTGCTTCTTTCTAGACTGATCATACATTCAGGGAACATCTCAGTAATTTTATATATTTACATTCTCCGCAGTGTCTATGCCTGTGATAACACTACGTATCGATTTTGTACTATATAACTCATAAAGCCAAATTGAGGCGCCAGCGGGGTTTGCTTATTCATATTTAAACATTTAATCGTACGACGGTTTTAAATAATATAAATATAAGTAATAAAGAATCATTGTTTGAAAATTATGAGCTGATAATTTCGGTCGGGGCGTGATCAAATCTATCATAAAGCCTTTCGGGCTTTATTGGATTTGATCATGCCCCGACCAAAATTATCACCTCATAATACTCAAAGAATGATTCCTTATTCCTTATATAGAATTTATGTCACTTAAATGTAAACTTCCAATGTTTTGATAAGTTTGGCAAGTATTCAGTACAGATTGACACGGTGCGTTTATAATGCGGCTAACAGATGTAGTCAGACAATAGGAAAAAGTCTTTGGATCATTTTCCAACCTAGATCTCGTGAGAAAACACTTAGAGAAATTGGAATACTTGTTTAAAATATAGCGTGAACCAAGGGCTTCCTGTAAATACAAGATGGCGAGTGTTGTCTTCTTACGTTTTTTTATGTACATTGAATAGTACACTTTTTACCATGATTGAAACAGGGTTTTCAGTAGAGAGAATAAGAGGAAAGTTGATAATGAAAGAGTGGGAAGGAAATTAAAATAATTAAATAAATGAAGTTATAAATAAGAATGTGAACATTAGGAGGAAACAGATCAAGGTAAAAATGAAAGAAAGAGTTTGAAACTCAAATAAAGTTATTTGTAAAACATAAAATCTGAAATCCAATTGAATTTTACAAAATATCGATTATCATTATCTGTAAATGGTACATGTATATTAGCTCACAGCAAAAAAAAAATCATCTGGGTTTCATTTTCAAAATATATTTATAGAAAAAGAGTTATAGTGATATCTAATGAAATGCTTTTCAATAAAAACACCGGTTTGTGTAAAACCTGTTAATAATTATTGTTCAGTAAATAAGACAGTTTGTTTAAGTGCACCCCACTTCTATAATCTTTCAATTGAGTTTCACAGAATTAGTCACACATTACCACATGTGGCTTGGGTACCTGCCAAGTGTCATGTTTGATTACTGCAGTTCTTTTTAAAAGTTTATGTAATAAAAAGAATGTGCTTAATAAAGAAAGGTTTTGCACAATTCTTGTGGGTTATTTGATTATTATATTTAAAGAAGTTATTTAAAAAACGAAATGTCCCATGTATGCCTTGTTATATTTAGTCAAAACTGGAAGTAGAGGAGAAAAAACAAAATGAAAACATGTCAGCTAATCCAAGTCTATTGGTGAATCATGTAATTTTTCCAGTTAGTATTAATTAATTTTAGCAATAGCCATGGTCGGTTATTATAATAGATCGCTTAATACAATTATTTTTCCTGACAAAATAACTAATATATATCAAGCGGGGTCAACTATACTGATATGCCATTAAAACATACATATTTTGTGTGATGTGTGATACAGGGCTCAAAGTTGCGACTTAAATTCAGGTTTTGCGACATAAATTAAAAACCATTGGCCATTTGGCGACCAAAAATATCCGCCCGGTTCGTTTATAAAAATTCTACACCGGTTCAAAAATCTTTCAAAATATAAACAAAATGGCGGACTATTTAAACAACATGACATTTTTTGGTCCTATATTAATAAATACAAAGAAAAGACTTCGTCCAGTGGAAGTTTTATATGCCAAACTGCACAAGACAAATATGTTTAGTAATGTTTGTGAGAATTTTACATAACGCGAAGGTAAACTTATTTTGTTACGCCAGTGTGAAAGAACTTTGTACAAGATCGATATTCCTTTTACATATCCACTCAAAACGGAATGTACAATTTTTGAGATTTAGTAGACTTGTCTCCCAAGAATCAATGAAAAAGAGAACTTAAGTGTAAAAAATATTTTAATAATGAGTGTGATGTGTCATTTGGACCGATATGACTGGATGGATGGAAATTATTATTTTTTTTTTGCTAGATGTGAAACAAATAAAAACTTTTTCAACAATACACTTCTTTTATTATTTTCTGCAGTATATTTAATGTCAGAGAGAAAATATTCAGATATCTTAATGCTGCATTAATTTTTACTACTAGCGACCTGAATTTGAAAATGGCGAGTTAAATTCAAAGTAGGTTACCATTTGGCGACTTAGTCCAAAAGGCTATTTTGAGCCCTGAGATAAATGATTTAGTATATCTTATTTTTTTAAGGTCTTCCGTTTCCAACGGAAGACCTTCTTGTTATTGCTTTGTTTCTTTTTCACTATTATTTTTATTGGTTTTTAGCTCACCTGAACCGAAGGTTCAAGTGAGCTTTTCTGATCACCCGTTGTCCGTCGTCCGTCCGTCCGTCCGTCTGTCCGTCCGTCTGTAACATTTTCACATTTTCAACTTCTTCTCCAATATCATGATTTACTCATGCGTTACCTAACTAGGTGTTTTAGGAGCCAGAAGTAAAAACCTAAATTGTGTCTATCTCAATTGAAAGAAATACTAGTATTTAAAAAAGCAGCGTAAGAGACCCTAAAAAAAAGCGATGCAGAAAAGCATTAGTACTCCACTCCTTTTTACAGATCATGTTTTCTTGTCGAAAATCTAAGTCGATGATGTGATATCACCTTCTTAAAATCAGACGGAAGACCTCCTCATTGCTCGCAACGAGATCGTGTCGAGTTCTTCTTCTTTTTCTTCTTCTTTCCCACTCTGAACTTGTCCGACACGTTTCTCAAAGATGGCTGAACAAAATTGTACAAAACTCTAGGATACGATAGGACTGCATATCAAGTTGTGTACCCTGGTTTGATTTTTTTCATTTGGGGTTGGCCAACCACTTTCCTGGGGGGTCAAAAGGGTGTGGGGTCTAACATTGAACCTTATGGGAAAAATTATAGACTCTATTGTAAATGGTTATAACTTGAAAACGGACAAAGATAATAATATAGGGTTTTCAGAATCATATATTGACTGTTACAGGCAATATATGTGGTTTATTAGATCTGACCCCTGGGGTCATCCCCACCCTCCAGGAATTGGAAATGACCATATATCTCAGAAACTGTTAGAATCCTGACCCCTAAACCATATATATTCTTGTTCCTTGTGTTAAGAAGCATCAAATGCTATGTAGGTCATGGGCCCCGGGGGTTGTCCTGACCCCCCTGAAACAGAAAGTGCTCAAATAACTTGAAAATGGTTAAGATCCCCACCCCTAAACCATATATATTCTTGTTCCTTGTGTTAAGGGGCATCAAATGGTATGTAGGTCATGGGCCCTGGGGGTTGTCCTGACCCCCCCTCAAACTGGAAGTGCCCAAATATCCTAAAAACGGTCAAGATCCCCACCCCTAAACCACATATATTCTTGTTCCTTGTGTTAAGAAGCATCAAATGCTATGTAGGTCATGGGCCCCGGGGGTTGTCCTGACCCCCCTGAAACAGAAAGTGCTCAAATAACTTGAAAATGGTTAAGATACCCACCCCTAAACCATATATATTCTTGTTCCTTGTGTTAGGAGGCATCAAACAGTATGTAGGTCATGGGCCCTTGGGGTGGTTTTGACCCCCTTCAAACATGAAGTGCACAAATAACTTAAAAACGATTAAGATCCCCACCCCTAAACCATATATATTCTTGTTCCTTGGGTCATGTTGGTTCACCTGATTTATAGTAAAGAACCCCTGGGGAAGATCATGAAACTTCAGAAATAAAAGTAATCAAGTTCTTAATCTTTTTGTCTGTAAAGTTTGACCCATGTGGGTCATCCCTACTCCCAATGATGCCTTGTTCGCTTGGGAGACTTTATAATTGACCCAATTATAATTACATCTTGTTTTAAAATGAATTGAAATTGGTAAACCATTAATAAATTATCAAGAAAGTGATGATGTGTTCCATTTAGAGAGTCCCTTTTACCTCGTATACCATTATGACTATAGGCGGGCAAAGATATTGTAGTTTTCAGCATGTGTCAATTACTGTCAATCAAAATCCACGTGGTACAAATAAACAATATAAGATTATTTTGGTTTGTATGACCCTTAAATTTACGGAAGCTCATAATTAGGTATGTAAAAGGAATTTTTATGTACTTCAACTGTCACAATCAATGTTATGTCGTATTTCTTAACGATACAATGGGTAAATCTGAAGTTACTCACACATGTGTCTTCAGCTGTACTGTCTCTTTAACACTTTTATAACGAATTTCTTTACAGTTTAAAAACAGTTTAAAAAGTTTGCACTCGCATTTCACATGATAGTTTAAATGATTATATTTTCACATAATTTCTTCAATTTACAATCTGATTATGAAAGGTATCAAAATAATGTATTTTCATTCCAGGCCTCAACTAGCAAAAACTGTAGTCTGGTGAAAGGAAACATGTATATAGTGAATTCGTTATTCGTATTATTACGTCAAACTCGTTATACAGATATAATGAATTATAAAATTATTATAGATTCAAATTTGTCTATTATAAATCATAGAGTGAGGCCACATTTGAAGTCTAATTTTTATATTAGATTATTGTATTTCAATATTCTTATCTACATTAGTGCAAGTTGTGTTGTTTATTCATCCTAGCATCCATTGCATTTTTACAAAGTTTTATTGTTGTGTTGTGATATTCATGCACCCATTGTTCTTTAATTTGTAGCATATTGGAGTCATGAAGCAGAAGGATTCATGTTGGAATTTGATAGGACTGTTCAAATAGCAGGTCTTTAAGCATTAAATGTGGAATTGATACTGGAATTTTTAAGCCGAAGAACAGAAGAATTCATTCTGGAAACTTAAAGTAAAAAGAAAATAATGAAGAAATTCTTGATTTCCATTCAAAGTCAGGAGTGATGAACATTAGCCTCTATAGCCTCATGTTGAAGAATTCATATTGGAGTCATCAACCTGAGGAGCAAGTTTTATAATTATTAGCTTTCTGCAGAAGAACTTATATAGGAGTTTTCAAATAGAAGATTTCATATTGGAGTCTTCATTTAGAAGATTTCATGTTGGAATCTTTATTTAGAAGATTTCATATTAAAGTCTTTATTTAAAGGATTTCATATTGGAATCTTAATTTAGAAGATTTCATATTGGAATCTTTATTTAGAAGATTTCATATTGGAGTCTTTATTTAGAAGATTTCATATTGGAGTCTATATTTAGAAGAATTCATATTGGAGTCTTTATTTCGAAGATATCTTTATTGAGAAGATTTCATATTGGAGTCTTTATTTCGAAGATTTCATATTGAAATCTTTATTTAGAAGATTTCATATTGGAATCTCTATTTAGAAGATTTCATATTGGAGTCTTCATGGTAGAAGAACTCATTGTGGGGTCCTCAAGCAAAAGTATTAAGCATCTTGCTGAAGAATTCATGTTTGAATTTTCAAGTTGTAGAATTCGTATTGGAGTCCTCATGAAAAATAATGTGTGTTTAAATCCTGAAAAACATGACGGAAATTATAGTTGTGCTGCATAATTCATGTGTTAGAATTGCCATGCAGAAAAATCCATTCTCAACTCTGATGGAGAAAAATTCTTTATGGAATCTTGATGCAGTAGAAAATAATGTTTTGGTCTGGGGTATTGATGCAGAAGAATTCATAGCGGAGTCTCCATTTAAAAGAATTTATATTTATTATGGAGTCTTCATGCAGAAGATAAAAAATTCAAGTCTTGGTGCTGAAATTAATGAAGCTTTGTATAATTTATGTGCATGCTGGGCAAAATTATATTATTATATTTGGAGTCTTTCTGCAGAAAAATCTTCAAAAAAAATCATTTTGGACTCGTCAACCAGAATATTTCATGCTGGATATATTTCTTGTGTGCAACAAGTTCATCTTGGAGTCTTTCGTGAGGATAATTCATGTGATAATGGAATCCTTAGGCTTTGTTTAAAATACTAACACAAAGAACAATGTTTACATAGATCTATAACCATTTTTTTTTTAAATTGAAAATTGAATTCCAAAGACTAAATTTGAAATGACATTTTGTGGTCGTTACAGAGATCAGCGCTCCACATCAATATTTTTTGTTTTTAATAACCAAAGACATGCTCTACTTATGAACAGTTTCTAAGGTGAGGCAAGCTACTGCCCAAAAATTGATGAAACAGGACTACCAACAGTCTCGATTGAAGTCATCTTTTCGTAAGTTCTATGGTCAATACAATGACCATGTCAGCAAATACAATGGTCTACTGGGTTGCATGCTGACTGACGTTTTTCATACTTATTGTTAGACCATAATTAATCACCTTATTGTCTGCGGCTTTTTTCCATTTTTACCAATTACGACAAAGAGCACACGGTGGGTGTGACCAGTCAGCAGAGGATGCTCACTCCTCCTTGGCACCTGATCCTACCTCTAATTCTTTTAGTTATGCTCCTGTATTGTACTTTTACTTTTGATTTTGAACACTGTTCATTATCACCACATGTCATTATCAAAAACTTCCTCAAAGACTACATTGAAAATAACATCTTGAAAACTCTATAGAAAATAAACTTTGATTTATCACATGTTTCACTGAATATACAATAAATATCACTCATGTAATAATTTTTTTATGTTACACTGTGTATTCTTTCACAATGTGAAGTCATAGTTAAACATTTATAGGTAGATTTAGGCAGTTGATTGGCATAAAATAAAACAGTAAAAAAAAAGATTTCATTTGAAAAATGTAGAGTTGTAAATGTGAAGCATTTAATGCTGTTTTATTTTTTCATGAATTGATAAAAATATGTTCGAAAATAAAATGTTTGTTTGTTAATCTTTAGAGGACTTTTTCTGTGTGTAAAGTTGTAAACTTCTTGTAATGATATGTTGAGCAGCTCACAATTGTAATTTTTATAGAAAAGATTGGGGTTAACCAAGAGAATGGTAAAGCATGTGATAAAAAGAATCTCTTACCAAGACTTGGGGATAGAAAACACAAGAGTTCGATAAAAATCAGATACCATAGAAAATCATATGAGAGATTCTATATGTATCAACTGTTCTGAGTATCTAGAAAAGGACTATAAGTGGTATTATGCCTTTCATGCCCCTAAAATTAAAGTTCTATGAAGATCTTTTTAAATAAGGTGAAAAATAGTTGAAATCATATTGAAAGTAAGTATGTAAAAGGTTATCACTGCAGTGATGTCATAGTGTAGAAATGATGTCATGAAGATTGTCTTATTTTGATAAATTAGTGTTTGGAGCATGTATGATGTGTATAACTCAGTGATGATTCTTTTTCTGATATTTAGTTGAATTCTGCTAATTTGAATCAAAGAATCCGATATTTACAAGTATTTCCGATATTCCAGTTCTTCCTTTTATTTTGATCATTTCCGTTTGTGTCTGTTTCGAAAAAAATTAAGTTGTTTTGTCCTTGATTTTGTCTGCATCAGCCAGACGTTTGCTTTTATATCCAATTAAGGTAAACGCAAACGTAAGGGTGATCGAGAATTTTCAACATGGCGCGGTTTATCTAACCATGCCATGATGTTAAAGTTGTAGACAAGAGTGTTTAAAACGCTTGGAAATAGCATTGTTTATCGTGAGTTGTTGAAGACGAAAACTATTTTGGGTTTACTAAAGCCTAAATTTTGCTCCTCTACCCCTAGCCTATTTCAGTTATTTTAAACAATTTACAGAATCATCACTGATAACTACATGAACGAAAACAAATGTAAAAATTGACTTTAGCACACTCTACATGTACATATAAAGAAAAAATTACAATATTTTCATTTGTTTACAAAATTGCAGGAATTGGCTCATTTAGATGACGTCTTAGATAAACAGCTATTGAGCAATGATGAATAATATCAAGATTAAAGTGATAGGTATCCTCTGTATGATGTTTTATGACTATATGATTTTTATAAGATACATGCACTGTTTCAAAATAGGTTAAAATTGGGGGCAGATTATTTGACCAAATCATATATAATATTTATTTTTTTTTTTTTTTGCATCATAAAAAAAGGTAATTTTTATTCTATGTTATATGAATTATACTGTATAAGGTTGATCCAAATGTAATGTCACAGAAACCATATTTCTTGCAGATGACCAGGAGACAGATGGTCAGGAGAAAATAAAATGCAGTTATAGAGTCCTTGTCAATGAATTAACTGATTTCACAGTCAAATATGCTTAATGGAGTGACTGTTTGGGTGAGCATAGCAGGAACTTCACATTTTGCATATACTGTTAGCATCTCCATTCTCTCTTTCAGCCGCATGTTCTGCTTAATCATGTTGTTGATTCATTTTCATCTGATTTATATGAATTTCATGTCTATAATTGCAGAAAAGTTTGTTTTTCGGTGGCATGCTGGGAGCTGCTTACATTTTAACTTCTGCATACTAAATGTCAAATTTATGGTATTAACCAATCAAAAAACGCTTAACTACCGTTATTTGATAAAATACTAAAGAAAATGAAGTCATGAATACTTTTTGCTGTACGACGTTTGACTACTATTTTTTTAAACGTAAAATAACAGTGATTGTTAAAGCATTGTAGCGAAAGATATTCCAATCTAGCTCAAAGTTAAAACCTATGTACCAAGTACTTTATTAGTATGGTTATGATACGCGCCAGGAGGGTGCAGCATTTTTAACATTGATGCACTATTATTTGATTGAATGTGACTATGGCACAGGGAGCATGCGTATCCCAATGACTGCTTAAAGGTCTTGCGCAAGGAAATAGCCAATCAAACTTAACTTAGTCATTTGTAGTTTCATATATATAGAGACAATTTCTTTTCTTTCTTCTATATTTGGCACCTTTTTTTAGGCCTACAGTGAGCGGAATTGAATGAAGTACGTACCTCGCTCACCTAAACTTGTACTTTTTAAGACACTACGTCACAAGATTGGAATTTAAATGTTTTGTTACACTTTATACCAGTATATCATTCATTTGGGTTGTATATCGTCATAGCTCAGTGGTTAAAGTATTGGGCTTCTGAACAGCAGATCATGAGTTCGAATTCGCCTGGGGCTTTTGTAAATGTTTACTGAATTAAATTTTTGAAAATGTAATTTTTCATCCAAAATTGCCAGTTTTTTTGTCTATTTGACTTAAAATACTTCTTAACCATTATGATATCTATCACAATCAAGTAATTTTTTTGCTGATTTGAGGAAATATTTTAAAGGGGCATGGTCACGATTTTGGTCAAATTCTTTTTTTCTGTTTTGATTGTTTTTACAATGCTTTAGGAATGCATTTCCAATGACCAAATAAAATTTGAGAGTCAGTAGTAAAGTTATAAGCAAGATACAGGGCTCACAATTATTTGCCATGTAAACAAGGCTCGTGCCCTGTTTTTGTTTACATAAGTTCAATTAACCAGTAAAAGTTGTGTTACAAGCTGATTTTTCCATCTTCTTATTCATTTTAAGCATAAATAAACAGATCCTAACATTTACTACAATCATTTTAGGTTTCAAACTAGAGTTTTCACTTCAACATTCAAAATGTAAACAAACGCTTTGTTTACATTGCAAAGAATTGTAAGCTTTGTAACTCGCTTATAACTCAACGAATTACACTCAAATTTTGATTGCCTATTAAAAATACCTTACTGAAGCATTGAAAACATTCAAATCGGAAAACTAATTTTTGACCAAAATCGTGACCATGCCCCTTTAAGGTGTAGTGAGCAACCTTAAAAGGAATAAATGGAACTATTTTTTAGATATGCATGATGCAACTTCCTGGGTGGTGCTGAGTCGATCTGTTTGTCAACATGTAAAACCCACATGTATTTGGGGGTTGGTATGTTTACTATCTCTCTTAAAAGCCACGTAAGGCGTTAGTTTTCTGATCCCAACTTTTTCTTGAAGCACTCAACAATGATTTCTTTTTCATAAATAATATGCTGAGAGTATATATAAGTTAATCGATTAAGTGAATTGAAGCTATATAGCAACTTAATTCCTTGTACGAGACCTTTAGAGAAATGTAACTTTTATTTAGACTGCATTTTTTCTAATTTCAGGGGTTGTATCCCTTGTTAAATATCAACAATGGCGGATGAACAATGTGGTGCGTATGCTGTCTTGTCATCAACAGTGAAATTTGACACCTGTATACCCGTATTAATTTCTACCAATCATCTCTGTCCTGTTGTGTACATCAGACAGGAAAGAAAATCAAGATAATTGTTTGAAATCATTTTAATTAGATAAACAATGAAAAATAGAACACATTTACATGTACAGAGTCCCTCATGTAAGGAAATGTCACATTTTACACCTGCACATCATTCACATCACCATACATTCAATGCACATTAAAACATGCGTATTGGAGCAATCATTAAATGTAATAAAATTCGCATGATAAGTATAATATAAACATATCAAA